>NC_056745.1:1383472250-1383484750 GCF_019279795.1 Protopterus annectens
TAATTCACATTAAATGTACCTTATAGGTTCATAGTTTCACAGGTAGGTACTAGGTTATCGGCCCAGGGGCCTACATATGCCTAGCCAAAAATGTTCCCTGGCTTACACAACCTAAGAAAGTTATTTTCCTGTGCCACTGTCGAGCAGAGACACAGAAGTGATCCCCAGGGTGTATTTCATATTTCCCATCCATTCATCAAGATTTTTCTTGAAGAGTGCTAATGAAGAACTTTGCTTGACATAGGTAGCCTGTTCCAGAGTATGGGAAGTCTTTGGGACAGGAATCTATCCCTCCAGCATGTCCTGTTTATTGTGGTGACAAGGTTTAGGTCCCTAGAGTGTGTAGCTCAGAGGGATTTGAATTTCTTTAGGTCTAGCATGTCCAACAGCTTTGGGTTTGACATAGCTTTATGTTAGGCAGAGATCACCTTGGAGTAGGCGATATGCTACAGAGTAAAGCTGGAGTTTTTTGAGGCAGTCAGTGCAGAGCATTTGTTTGAGGCCAGTAATCATTTTTGTGAGGTACTTCTGTGGCCTTTACAGCTGCTGCAGATGTCTTGTGAGGTACATTCCAAAAGGGGTGTTGTACTCTAGAAAGGGTCTAATGAGTGTTGAGTAGAGGGGAACAATGACCTCTTTTTTCCTGGATGAGAACCCTTTTATGATGAGGTGTGCCATGTAGAAGGACTTCCTGACTACTGTGGTGATGTGACTATCAAAGGAGAGACTACTGTCTACCTGGGTCCCAAGGTCTCTTATCATGCATTCAATGTTAAGTAGATTGCTGCCTATGTGATAGTTCATGGGTACAGAGTTTTTAGCAAAGGGGATGACTCTGCACTTTTTGGCAATGAGCTTGAGGCCATGGCTCTGACACCAGGCATCTGTCTCAGTAAGGCCATTCTGTAGGATGTCCACATCATTTGGGGACTTGATTATGGCTCTTAGTTTGCAGTCATCTGTGAGCTTCATTAGCCAGAGGCCTTCTGTGTTAGCCTGTACTTCAGAGAAGAACTTGCCACTGCTTTGAGGTCAGATTTGGAGTCTGCAACTTTTACAGTGTGGGTTCTGTCAGTGAGCCAGTTGGCAACCCCTCTTGTGATGTAGGGACTTATACCTAGTTTAGTGAGTTTAGATATAATTCTGGAATGGGGGATGGTGTTGAAAGCCTTGGCAAGGTTAAGATAGGCTGTGTGAACCACCTTACCCTCCTCTACGGCTTTGGTGACTGCCTCAAAGAAGTTGATCAGGTTCAGGAGGAATGATCTGCTTTTCACAAACCCAAACTGGATGGGATCCAGAGTTTGGAGGTTACCGATGTCTTTGTTTATGAGTGCCATGATGATATGTTCCATGGCGTTGCAGACCAGGCTCGTCAGGCTAATAGGTCGATAGTTCCCAGGATCAGTGGTGGCTTCCCTTTGTGGAGTGGGATAACTGTTGCTGTGTACCATTCAGTGAGCACAAAGCCTGATGCAAGGCTATTATTGAAAATGGTGCTTAAGTAGGGAGCCAGTTCATTCTGAAGTTTGTGTAAAACTCAGCCTGGGATGTTGTCCAGTTCCATGGATGCTGTGTTTTTGGCTTTAGAGAATGCAGCTTTTACCTGCGTAGTTGTGATTACAGGGACTCTGCATTCTTCTTGTATAGATATGGGCCCTTTAGGGGGTGAGAGGGTGGTAAAGTTAGCGCTGAACCTATCTGCCAGGATGTTGGCAATATCAGTTGGTTCTGCATTTTTTGTGCCTTTGTCCTGTAACTCAGAGCAGATCTGGCTGTTGCCATCAAGATTCTTGACATAGCTATAGAATGCTTTGTGGTTGTCCTTGGAATTAGTGGCAATTTTGTTTTCATAGCTAGCTTTGGGGGCTCTTATAAGGGATCTCAGATTCTTACTGAGGCTGAACAGGGAGCTCCTCCACTCATGGAATTTTACTCTCTTTTGCAACAGTTTCTTCCTTCTGTTGTACAGTTTGTTTATGGCAGGGGACCACCAGATTGGCCTTTTTTTTGTAGGATAGCTTCTTGGTTCTGGTTGGGATAGCACGATCCATGTACTCATGTAAGTGCTTATAGAGTGCATTTGTGCAGGATTCAGCAGTTGTAACTGTATTGTCCATCTGCATGGGTGTCATGAAGTTCACCACTTCTGTCTTAAGAAGCATAAATTTGGCTTAGGAGACATTTTTTGTTGTGGTTTCCTTAATGGGGGGTGGGGGCGGGATGTGGATATCAAGGGTGATTAGCCTTTGGTCGGATCGGACCAATGAGGAGGTGACTTCAGGTGTGGAACACCAGTCACTCATGTTGGTAAAGACTAGGTCTAGAATATTGTTGCCCCTGGTGGAGGTGTGGATATGTTGATCTAGGGCATTGGAGTTTATGAATTTCAGAAATCGTTGAGCTAGGAGTTGGTACAAGAGTAGTTTTCCCAGTTAATGGTGGGGTAGTTGAAGTCGCCCATTATTAGGGTGTTTGGTTGAACCCTAATATTTTCCAGTACATCAAGAAAAGAGGAGTGGGAATCCTGGGGCATGGTGGGGCATCTGTAGCAAGCTACAATTTGGATTGCAGTTTTGCCCAGAGTTAGTTGCACTTGGATAATCTCAGATGCATTATGCTGAGCAACTAGCCTGGAGGTGTGGATATCCTTAATGAATATGGACACACCTCCGCCTTTGGTGTTTCGGTCCAGGTTACATGGCCGAAAAGTGTGGTATGAGTTATAGCCTGGTAGTACAGGGGTGCTCTCTGGAGCCTTGAACCAGGTCTCAGTCACTGCACAGATATCAATGCTCTCCATTTTAAGGAGTGCCTTGAGTGAGTGCATTTTGTGATTTACACTTCTAGCACTGAGTAGCATTACCCTCAGTTTTTGCTTGCCTGTTCCTGTTATCGTGGTGAATTTGTTATTTGAACCCTGCCTAAAAAAGGCACTATAGGGACAGCAAAAGCCTTAGCCAGTATCCGGAATCCCATGGGCGACAGGTGCAGGCCATCTGTGGCATAGCATCGTGGTCTGTCGACCATGTCATCCCAAGCAGACAGATACTGGATCCGCTTAGAATGACACCAGAAGCTTAGCCAATTGTTGAAATCAATCATTTTGTCCTTGTACTGCGGTATAATTCTGGGAGATGGCAGAATGCTACTCAGGGCTAGGTTCATACCTTCCTGGGCTACATGATCAGAGATCTCTTCCATGTCTCTTTTCATGTAGTCCAGGGAGGTATGTCGCAGGTCATTCACACCAACATGGACAATGACAGAGTCATATTTGTACTTGCTGTGGAGTGGCCTGAGTGCATGGGTTATATGGCAGATCCTGGCACCTGACAGGCAGCTGACAGTAACCTTTTCCTTGTTTAGCCTGGTGAGTGGGACATCAGTGTGCCTAAATAGTCACCTATGACTAGTGTGTTGGGTACGTCGTTTTGCCTTATTGGCTGTGGTTGAGTGGCACACTGAGTCTGTGGGCTATGTGTCATTTAGGTTGTGTTGGGGGATGGAGGTTGCTTGCGTTTCTGCTTTGGAGTTCTCTGTTGCTTAGACAAATTATTATTGAGAGCCTCCGCGAATGTTTTTGTGTTACTATATGTGGATTTTGGTGGTGTAGATTTAGTGATACTATGTGATGAGTGTGGTGTGGTGCAAATGTCTACCTTCTCCACATGACTGTCAAGTTCAGTCTTGGTTGGAGAGAGCTTTACCTCCAGTTTGGCTAGATAAGTGCATCTCTCACAGGTTGTGGTGTTGTGTGGTAGGAGGAGAGGGTTGTCTGTGTGCATGAAGCAATTTCTACATTGCCTCAAGATGGCCAGATTCATCAGATAGACAGGAGAGAACTTTGTGACACTCTTCACCCTATCGGCTACCTTGAGCTTGCAGTACCAGCATAACACTGTTCTACAAATGGATAGACAGGAGTGGGTTACCCTCTGAGTCCTGGCAAATGTGACTATGTATGTGTATGGAATTGTGTGTGAGTGTGTATATTTGTAGGAGACCGCATTCTGAGGCCACATTCTCCAAATAGACTAAACCTTGCCCTACATTATAAGGGAGGGAGATGTTGCTGACATTAGAAGAGCCATGACAAAACCCTCACCCTATTATCCCTGTGGCATGTGCAATAAATACATATCCCTGTAGTAGGAAAAAATAGATAGATAAGGGTTTGTATTGCAGTCCTGTAAATGTGTGATTGTGGGTATGTCAGAGCATTATCATGGGTTTCAGTGAGTACAATATCCAATGTGGGGTGGGGGTGCTGGGTATCCTGTCTTTACACCATGGTACCCCCAGTACATGTCCCAAGGTCCATTGTATGAGGACCGCTTTCACCATCAACCATACAGGTAACTGATGACACCCTTCAGCCCAATGATTCATGCTCTGTGTGCAAAAACTCTGCAACAGTATGGACTCCCTGATGAGGGAGGCAGCACTGCTAAATGCAGGTCTGTCAAATGTGTCTATGACAGCATGTGTTTGTCAATGTGTATATGACAGTATGTTATACTATGTACTGTCCATTAACAACCAGTACATCCCCCATTACCATACTGTACAAGACCTGGTGATGTTCACTTTACAGGAAGCTTGGGACACACCTCACCCTACAAGCTCTATGCTGTGTGCAATTAAGGCTAAACACATTAGTAGCAATAAGTACCTAGGTCAGGTTTCTAATCTCAGTGTTGCCAAGTAAGTGTGTGTGTGTATGTGAAGGGATCTACTTCAGTTTGTAGAAAAGATATTTCCCAGGAGATCATTTGTCCGAGAACTAACTGGTAAAAAGTAAATTTTCAAAGCAATCATCTTGTGGAAATTCATTCCATCAGAACTAGTAGTGGGTGTGTAAATGCTCTCTTCTCCACTGTATAGCTGTACATCAATACTGGAGTTGGTATATATAGTTGGGTGTGCTTCTTGTGGGCACAGCCACCCACATTGGGGGTATTGCTGTGTGTATTCCCATGATCAGTGTGCTGTTATACTCTACAGTTTATGTTAAGAGGATAAGTAGTTGTTAATCACACTATGTGTGGTTCTACATCACCCCACACCCTCCAAAGTGGGGGGCTGTGCCCCCCACACCAGCACACCTATGTATACCAACTCCAGGATTGCACTACTTTGGGGAAAAGGACATATACCCTGCCAGTACAATTTTCAATTAAATTAAATCTGGCCTACTGATTATTTACTGATGTGATATTTTGGCAATTTGGTCTTGGTGGAATTACACAGGCCAAATGAGTTCTCTGCAAAATGAAGTACATCCATGTGAACAGTATTCTCTGTGCATTGCATTGCATCAACAGAAAAGCCTCTGTGTGTGTGTGTTATTCACAAACATTTGGTATGTGAAACCCAGTACACTTGCCACTGTCCACTGTAGAAAATCTGCTTACACTAGCCACCATGGACTCAACTGTATACACCCCTTCAGACCTATCAGCCATGTGTCATATGCAGTAACTGTTATACAGACCTATTACTTGTGTTCAGCTGCACCAGGGATATGAAACAGTCAATGTGTTACCACAGTGCCACACCCCTTGTAGGAAAGGACAGCAAACCAACATCCTCCTGACACGCAGACACCGACAACACAAACAGAATACATTATGGAGACCACAATCAGTCAGTGTTAATAACAGCTATAATGCATCATGGCTGGACAGCTACACACCCTGATGTGTAAGCATTAAACATTCCAGCTGACAACACATTAAACAGCATTACATTGCTAAACTTTAGTACATTCACCCTGTGCGTCAGAACCATATTAGCATGTCCCTACATCAATGGTATGGATGATAGAGAAGTGGCACAGGTATCATCATATGCACAGGGTCTGGTGTGGATTTGCCAGAGGCCTAAGCTGAGTCATTTGGTTGACATCATGTGTGTAGGTTAGGAGGTTCTTTATTAAATGACGTGTACAGACGTGGTGTGTGTAGGTAAAGAGGTGCCCTAGCTGTACTGGTGATGTGTGTGTGTGTATGCATGCACACAGTTCTGCCCTGTGGCTGCCCTATACAGGGGTATGTTGGACAGCTGCAGACTGTACATGGCAAGGTGTACAGTTCACTGTGTCTGGCCATGGACATGGGAACTGCGCCTGACAGGGGTTGCATGGGGCCACCAGACAGAAGCAAAGAAATGGTATGCTCCCCTTACAATGACAATTGTCCACTGGATCCATGTCCTTGTTGGTACTGGCCAGGACCACATGCACATGGCCTGCTCTGTTGTGGTGTTGACAGCACCCCCTCCTGCAGTGCTGGTGCTGGTACTGCCACTATGGGAGCGGCCGTGAGATGTTGCATGCTCACATAAACCTCCACCTGTTGGTGTTGCTGACCTACGTCCATGTAGCCAACGCCCTACTCACACCACATGTTCTACCACAGACATACACAGTCGAGGATTCCCACCATCTCACCCAACCATCTATCCATGACCTCTGAAAAATAATGCTGGACATCTGCATGATCATAGATGTAGTCACGTACAGCAGGAAGAGTAACCCTCTGTAGCCTCAGACTATCTCTGGTGTAATGTTCCATATGTACCTGTGTCTCCATGATGGCCCAAAACATGCATCTAGTGACACCTACTGTGGCACATCTGCTAGGGGCATGATGGCCAGCAGCCCTCCTATGAGCACCCATGTCCATCTGCCTGTGTGGGACCTCACCGGTCATCTGGCTATGGCTGCTGTATAGAGACACACTTGCCATAGTCATCACACTTTTTTGTCCCATGCTACCATCCGCCAACTGTCCCTCATCTATGGGCACTGGTGATGGGGTATGTGTGGGCATTGTGACTGTGTGCAGGGATGGGGTAGATAAAAGTGGGATGGCAACCAATGGCACAGCTTTAGCCCCTGACAACTCTGCCTGTGCCTCACTATGCCTATCATCATTGTCAGAGTTTGTATGGACACTGACATCAGTTTACCTGCAGGAGGGATCTGACCCACCTCGCCACTTTGAGGGAAAGACAAGAAATGTAAATTAAGACCTGTATATTATGGTTTACTTTTACAAACACACACACACCCACACACGCACACACACACACACACACACACACACACACACACACACACACACACACACACACACACACACACACACTTACTGGTGAGGTGGCACAAAGATATTACACAGACCTTTCATTACCCAACAGTTGACATGCATGACATATGGCACTTAACAGCATGCACTGCAGCCATTCATAATCCTTGTTACCAACACTATACATAGTTACCAACATTGTATATAGGGAAGTAAATAGTGTGGGAAGAAATAGCCAGGGAATTGTTATCGCTAGGCTTGTATAGGCCCTAGGGCCGATAGCCTATTACCAACCTATGAACCTATTATACATCTCTGTCATGCATGAGTTGTGTTAGCAGGTGATGGCCCTTCCCCTGAACACACTGCATCCATGTAGACATTATTGTTGTGCACCTGTCCAGCACACTGGCATGTACTGTACACCATACCTCACAAGTGTACAGACTAAAGCTGAATGTGTAGATGTCTGGCAGTTATGTTTGCTCTGTTGCTCACAGCCCCTGTGTGTTTGTCTGAGACATAACTGGGATGATATGAGGACTGATGTCAGTAATTAAAGCCTGAGCTTTGATTTGCAGATCTCATTATCAGTAGTGCATGTATTTGCAATAATATCCGGTTACACCAACAACCTTCAAAGCTTAATGTGGATATGAAGAGAGTACACACCCTTGTTGACATGCCAGGCTCTTCTATGATATGCAGTGGGGCCACAATACTGTATTTGTTAACATTACACACACCTTATATGTGACATATGACCTGTGCAATTCAGTGCAGTATAAAACAAATGTGCTAGTCATGGAGATGCTTAATCAGATGTATACAATATGTGGGTTGCATAATTGTGCACACCATTAGCACAATGGTTTGTTGAAGCAACTGTTAAGCAAACTACATCAGTCACTATTCCTGGAAGGGGTATACTAGCATGGCCCATCTTTGCTTGGCATTATTTGGTCTGTCTGCCCTACAAAGGTCCCCCAACTTTGCCAGATTGCAAGGTCAGCTCATGTGCACAGCCTTAGAGGTCACACAGTGGCTTCACTATTGCTGTAGAGTCTGGGTTATGTCTGGCACAATTCATAATCTTGACTGTGTTCAGATACAACCATTCTTAGCTAGCTTTGGATGTATGCTTCAGTTCACTGTTGTGTTTCAAGCTCACACCCCTCCCTATCCTCAGCCTTATTGCAGATGCCTGACAACTATGAGCCACATATGAGTGTTATTTTGCAGTGTTCCAAATTCCACCCACCATGTCTACCAGCCTAGTTCCAGCTAATGAACAACAACCCTAAAGGTATACACTGGCACCAGCAAGCTAAAAGTTGGGGATGGTGGCCCTGAGGTGGAGTGAGGTGTTGCCTGTGCACTACACATATCTTTATGAATACTATCTGTAGGTTTGAGCCTTGGTCTCATGACACCATTACACATTTCAACACATGCCTTTGGGAGACTTAATGCTATGCTTATGCTACCTGTACAGAGCCTTGGATGATGTTTCATGTGTGACAAATCTTCCATCTGATTACCCTAACCCATAGGCCACACTTATGCAGAATCCAGGTGATTGTCAACACAGGTACTGCACAGGCAGTACTTTCTAGACATTCCTGCAACTCCCTCAGTGGTGCTGCATGTCTCTGGGCAGCCTCCATGACCAGTTTGCAACATGTCTTGTTATTTGTTTTGGATGGGCATATGTTTATTTTCTACATCAGTGTTGTCCTATATTTCATACACCCATAGATGACTGTCTGCACTGTTTGCCATGGTATATGTAATGGTGAGGTAATGTTACTTTTCCCACTCCTGACTACTACTTTTGGATAGGGGATCCATTTCATGGTTTGTAAGATGTGTGCAAGCCATGGCTGCCTCTGTTGCAGGCAACTGGGCAAATGTCATGGGCATACTTCTTGGACAGCAGACCATTACTTGGTGTGACATTGAGGCCCTGTACTTGATGGCAGGTTGTGTACTAAAGAAGAGTGAATGCTGCCAGTACATCACAAGCTGCCTCCACAATATATTTGGAGTGTGTGCACACGTATGCTTCCAGTGTTTTGTAAGGTTTGTATTCCCCCATATTTGTTGTCCTAACATAGGATTCCATATTACACATTCATTGCTCATGTTAGGATCACATTACAGGAAGTAAAAGGTGTGGAGTGTGTTATTGTGGTCTGCCGTTGTTTATATCAGGAACAGTTGACATTGTAATAGTGGTGTAAACACTGTTGTATCCACTGTATAAGGGTAATGTTTCATACATGTCCCTACCTGCAGACCATTTATCCCACCATTTTGTTTATCTCTGTCCACACATCTTGCACTGACAGGTTGTGAGGTATACTGCATTAATTTTACATACCCTTCAGATATTCTACCATGGTGACCGTTGTGATGCAGAGCAGTTAACACCAACAAAAATGAATATGTACAGCATGAATTATGGGTAGGTGTGCTAAATGTGTGCATGGCAAATAGCATGGCCTTAACATGGCCGGTGTATTGGCAAACCTTAATAAAAACTCCATACTCACCAGCTGCAGGCTGCTGTCCCAGTTGTATACCATAAGGACCTAAATAGTTGTGTGAGAGAAGTAATGTCAGTAGCCAAACTTGTGGCAATGGTGCAGGGTGGAAGCAGCATTTCAGCATATCAACAGTACAAACCCCAATACTAAGGATTATGCACATCTGCGCATTACTACATTGCAGCAACAGACTATCTTATCTGACATATGCATTTAGATACTTTACAGACAAAAATGGATAAGCAACAGTGTTCTAGTAATGTGCACTGGGGCCTTACCTGCACATTCCTCGTTCATTGTGTGGGTGGCACCCACCTCCACAATGCTGTCTTCAACTTGATGGCATGTCTGGCATGTGGATGCCCCAAGGGTGGTGAGCAGCTCCTCAGCATGTGTCAGTGGGGGCTGGATGGCCTGACCCCCACCTGTGACTAGCCAGTCCCTCGTAATGGCAGCAGCATGGCGGGCATGGTGGATGAGGTCAGTGCAACGATGCTGCACCTGCTCTTAATTTCAGCTGTGTAGGCCAACATCATTTACCCTGTGGACAAGCTTGTTCCACAGGGTGGTCCTCTCCTGCAGCTCCTGGGCTCTGTGGCTGAATAAGATGCTGTAATGATGTATGACATATTGTATGATGGTGTTGTTCTCTATGTTGGGGAATGCTGGGAGATGTGGACGTTGCATATTACCTAGAAGACATAAACAGGAAAAAAAGGTCACAGGACCTCACACGGTTGTCCACTTGCGCATCAACAGTGGATCTTCTTCTTCTTTCAGCTTTTCCAGGTTAAGTGTCTCCACAGTGGATCACCTGTCCGCTCATGATCAACAGTGGAGTTTCACAGTGTTGAGTTGCCAGCCCGGTGCCCAACCTTCCACAAAAGACACACACATGCACACACTCACATCTTGGGCCAATTTAGAGTGTCCAATCCACCTACAGCATGTCTTTGGGATGTGGAAGGAAACTGGAGCACCCGGAGGAAACCCATGTGACCACAAGGAGGACATGCAGACTCCGCACAGAAGGCACCCCAGCCGAGGATCGAACCAGAGAACCTCTTGCTGTGAGGTGGCAATGCTTACCGCTGCACCATTGTGGCCACCTGCACATCAACAGTGGATATTACTTGCAAATAATCCAGACTATACCATAACACTGTATGCTATCATGGCTTTGGCATCTTGCATTACACTCCTGGCCCTGACCTGTCTAGTTCTCCTAATGTTGGACACTTAATTGCATAATCCACTATTCTTTATTCATTTCTGTGTAGAGGAATGACAGTGGCCATCTTCCATGTGGATGTTGTGTTGATGGTGGCAAGTCTGTGTTTGACTGTAGTGTGTGGTGGAGCTATGAGCACATGCCTGAGTTCATGTAGGAGGCAGACTGTTATGTTCTCATGCCCTAAGGAGACTTTCTGTTGTTGCCATCAGTCGGCATTATGTACATGCTCACCACTGATGTGGGCAGGAGTGTGGTTGATGTGCATATCCCCTGTACAAATGTGGACAGGGTGGCACTGTTCCCACCTAACCTGTCTGATGCAGGTTGCCTATATCCATGGTATGTGTGTATGTGGTGGGCTTTACCCTCAGTACAGACTGAATTGTGTTACTGCCTCTGAGACTGACTACATATGTGGAGACATCGTTACAATTGGCCTTGGTGCTGTGGATATGTCTCATTTATAGTCATAGTCAGCATGACAGGAAGTCACCTGTGAACCTACATGCTTGCTCAAATAGAGGTGGCCTTGCTTCCAAGTTGTGGTCTGCACCTATGTGTCCCTGTACAGCCACCATAACCACCTGCTATGTGCTTTGTGCATTGCTGCTGTCCACCAAGGGAGATTACTCTATCATTGGTGGAGGCTGGTTGTACAGGTCAGGTACTGATGATTCCATATAGCTACAGTAGATATAAAGTGTACACACCCCTGTTACAATACCTGGTAGTTGTGCAATTGAAACATGACCCCACAAAAGCTCATGTCAACACAATCCCCACATGTAATATAACCTATAGCCTGCTCAATTCAGTAGAAAATATAACAATCTGTCCTGTGAAAATATATGGGAAATAATACTCAGTACAGTAAGCCAGTTAAATGTGTGTGCGCACCCTTAAACTGATATGTTGTGTAACAACCTGTTGCGATGATTACAGCATCCATTTGTCTTGGTTTGTACTCTAACATCATGTTACATCTTCACTTGGCAATGGTTGCTCACCTTCCATGAAACAGCTTTGTTTCTTTTTCAATAGAATTGTACAGGTTATGGGTCACATTTGAGGTGAGAAACATTTTGAAATAACTTTCTGTGGTCTCATTGCCATACAGCACACAAACCTGGCATTCCAACAGGGGTGTGTACACTTTGGATATCCAGTGTATATGGATGTTGATATAGCTGTTATTGGTAAGGATGGGCAGTGGGTCATAACACAATTGTACACTTCTCTGATTACTACCTGATAATCATGCCTACTGTAGTACCCATATCAGTGTCATGGCAATGCAACAATCATTAGCTGTACACATTTTTATTTTGTTACATGCAGTAATACTGATATTACACACATGTGCAACAGGCACAATCTATTTCCTGGACTGCTTGTGACCCATGTTATTACTTTTGTACCTTTCAGCTGAATATACATATACATACACATGCTCAAGGGATACCAGTTATACATTTGTGTTCTATGTTAGTATGGCAAACTGTATTTACAGTCTTGCAGTTCAATCATACATCTCAACCTGTTATACCAGGACCTCTGGGCAATGGTCCACATCAATGGGTAACAACAGGGAAATCAATATTGATAACGTCTTAATATAGCTGA
>NC_056745.1:1383492250-1383562250 GCF_019279795.1 Protopterus annectens
TTATAGCTACTTTATACTCTTTCTTACCTGGAAGACCTGTGGAGGGAATGTTTGTTAATACTACATGACTGTTTCTGCCCATATTCACATAGTTAGGGTTACATATGCACACTCATACTGTGTGTGTGTGTGTGTGTGTGTGTGTGTGTGTGTGTGTGTGTGTGTGTGTGTGTGTGTGTGTGTGTGTGTGTGTGTGTGTGTATGTGTGTGTGTGTGTGTACTACTAACATACTCTGCCTTTATTTCTATCAGTCACTCTGGTTGTTGTTTGCAGAGAAAAGTAGCTGTGACAACATGACACTTTTGAATATTTCTTCGGAGAAACCACTTGGTGCATGTACGTATCTTGCTGTCATTTGCAGCCTTGGGGTTGGACCATGGGTGTTGGACACAGTATAACTACAGCCTTCTTAAAGCTACTTTATACCTTCTCTTACATGGAAGACCTGTGGAGGGAATGATTTTTAATACTACCTGACTGTTTCACATTTTCACAAAATCCTAGTTGAAATTATGCAAACAGGTTACTACCACTCCCGGGATTCGAACCGTGGCTGTTTCTGCTAAAAATATAGAAAGTGTGAGTGTTTTATTAGATGGAGCTATTGAGAAGCTGCTTTTTTTCCTTTGAATTATTTCTTTCTCATTCTTTCTTTGTTGTACGATCTGACCTTGTAATTACAACATTCTTATACATACATTGCCATACATTACTATACATACCTTTTCACATAGCACACTGTAACACAAAATTACTATTCAGATATCAGATCTTAGTGCATGACATTTGTAATATCATAGGTTCATAGGTTCATAGGTAGGTACTAGGCAATCGGCTCAAGGGCCTATGAAAGCCTAGCCAACAAGGTTCCCTGGCTTACGCCACCCAAGAAAGTTATTTTCCTGTGCCACTTTCAAGCAGAGACACAGAAGTGATTCCCCGGGGTGTATTTCCTATTTCCCATCCACTCATCAAGATTTTTATTGAAGAGTGCTAATGATGAACTTTGCTTGACATAGATGGGTAGCCTGTTCCAGAGTATGGGAAGTTTCTGGGACAGGAATCTATCCCTCCAGCATGTCCTGTTTATTGTGGTGACAAGGTTTAGGTCCCTAGAGCATGTAGCTCAGAGGGATTGGGATTTCTTTAGGTGTAGCATGTCCAACAGCTCTGGGTTTGACATAGCTTTTTAGGCAGAGATTACCTCTGAGTAGGCGATATGCTATGGAGTAATCAGTTAATCTCATGTGTTATAGAGGCACTAACTTTGTCAGAAGACACTTAATTGTTTAATGCTTAGAGAGTTATAGTTGCTATGCATAACCTGTGCACATTTCAAATCATACCATGCCAGAGTAATCACAACCAGTCCAGGGTTTTGAATTTTATTCACAGGCAGTTACAATTTTATTAATATATGACCTATATGATACTATTACTGTAATATTGTCTGCTTTATTCAGTAGAAACCATACCCATTTTTAGTAATGCCAGGTGATATTCTACTCCTTTATATTTATTTGATATGAATACTACAAGCTAGATTGTTACTTACCAGCCTTATGATGCAGCCTTTGCAACCTGCTGGCATGGGCTTCCTGGTTCACAACCCACTCAGCTGGAGCGGTAATGAAGATAGAGAAACATTTTTGCATACCTATCCATCCCATACACAGGCTGGACTTTGGTAAACAGTTCTAGATATGAATAAATACACACTGTTGGGACATCACCCCTCTGTCATGCTTCTTGGACTCACTGTTCCAAGAGCTACCTCTTCATCCACTTCAAGTCAGCATAGTGGTGCTGGATCTGCTCACCAGTCTGAGGAATACCAGTGGCACTGATGAGATACTGGGTGAGACTTTCCCAGGCTTCCACTTTGTATTGGGAGCCCTGGTACTGGTCCTGCAGCAGTCTCATGTCATGGTATCTACAAGGAGTCCTACATCTGCAACAACTAGAAAGGCCACAGAAATACCTCACTAAAGGAATCACAGGCCTAAAGAAGATGCACTACGCTGACCACCTTTAAAAACTCCAGCTATACTCTATCGCATATGCAGAGGCAATATCTGCTTAACATACAAGGCCATGTCAAACCCAGAGCTGTTGGACATGCTACACGTATAGAAATCCCAATCCCTCAGAATCACATGCTCCAGGGATCTAAACCTTGTCATCACAATAAACAAAACATGCTGGAGGGATACGTTCCTGACCCAGAGACTTCCCAGACTCTGGAATAGACTGCCCATACATGTCAAGCAGTGCACCTCTTTGGTCCTCTTCAAAAGCAACCTTGATGATTGGATGGGAGAAAGAAAATTCACTCCGGGGTTCACGTCACTCATCCTGCTAGACAGGGGTCCAGGGAAGTAAATAGCGTGGGAAGAAATAGCCAGGGAATTGTTATGGCTAGACTTGTATAGGCCCTAGGGCCAATAGCCTAGTACTAAGCTATGAACCTATGAACCTATTTATGCCCCAGCACTGCACTTGAAAGCACATGCCCTCTCCAACACCTGCCATACTGCCTACAGTGGGGAGCTACAACCAGTTATGAGCTGTATTCCCACCTGCAAGGTTTAAATATTGCCAATTTCCCACCCTTTGCCATGATTGGATGGTTTTGAATATGCTGAGCTAAGCTAAACTATGGGCAAACCTGCTTAGCTAAGGTTGGCAGTGCTTAAATAGACAGGTTCAGCACTGCTTACCAATGGGAAAATACACTTAGCTGGGCTACTCATTGCTTAGCATTCATATTTACACAATGCTTGCACCCAGTCAGCGTAGCTGTGCAATGCTTAGTATTGCTTATGTTTTATTTTATGGACTATCACCTGTATGGGATTGATTCATCATTCCTGACATCATATAAATTTGTTTACCTTTCCTGACATCCCCCAATGTGCTTTCATTACATTTATTCTGGTGTGGCTATACTGTATGGGGCACTTGTGTTTATATGGGGTTTCACAACTTTATTACACTGGCACCTCACATCTGAGCCTAATACACCACTCTGGTTGAGAAATATAAGTCACTTCCTAAATAAATATACAAATAAATTAAAATTGAAATGATTTCACATGCAAAATGGAAATGGCTTCAGTGTGGCTCGAACCGTGAATGACTACATGCAAGACATACTCTCTAACTACTACACTATTGTACTCCTGTTTATAGTGCAGTGGTTAGAGCATATGCCTAACCACTACACTATTGTACTCCTGCTTGTGGTGTATGTCTATTGCTATTTAACTTCTCGTGCCTTTTAAGCTGAGCTAAGCATAGCTAAGCAATGGGCAGCTGCACTTAAACTTCATTGCAGATGTGAAAAAAATATATTTATTTGGGGGGGTGTGCTTTGCAAATGTTGATGACATATAACTTTTCACAGTATGTCTGGATATTTTCATTATATTCTTTGCCCACTTTTCATAAACTTGTGGCTCTCTGGCACATCATTAAAGATTGAAGTTTGACAATAATGACAGACATTTGAATGTTATACTTCATAACCTTCAGAAAATTCATGCTGTTGCAAAACCTGTTATTCCATCAACTTTCTAAGTTTGTAATGGCACTATTTCACAGTTGTCCCATATGGCTTTGTCCAGATTTCTTACTGTAACAGGTTGGAGGTGTTATGAGGGATCTCACTCTTTTTAAATTGCTGTATAGCTCTGGTGTGCAGGGAGTGTCTGTATTGTGAGAACAATGCTCTCAAACATGCCTCATGCGCTCATACACATCCCCATGTACATATTACAGCACAGGGGCACAACTTCATACATATGCATGGTGTGCTGCCGTGCTGCACAGGAATGGTCCCTTCCATGCAGGAATAAGTTATTCCTGCACGGATGTTTGCTGAATCCGGGGGTTAGTATTCACCTATGTGATAAAACTCTGTATTGAATTTTCAACAGACTAGATATGTTTCTTGGAGTATAATGGGAAGATGTGATATTGTTGGTATACATATATAGATGCATTTATAATTTCACACTTTACTTTTTATTGCTATGGCAATGATCTGGTACCAAGCTAGCTCTGTTGTCCTGTGTATGATTACCTTGGTTTAGAACTGCAACTGTGACTCTGAATAAATCTATTAACCGGGCAGTATCCATGGTCAACCCAGCAAAGATGTAATTGTGTCCTTTAGACAGCAAATGAGTACAGAAACTATGGAGAGGAGAATGGATAGATAGAGTATGATGGCAGCTGGACAAAAAGGAATGTACACTGTAACAAGTCTTTGTGAATAACAGACACATATATGTATCTTTACACTTCCTGGCTTTCCAAACTATGTTGAATCCTGGGGAAGTATTTCAGTATTAAGGATACAAGAGCTTAACTAAGATTCCATGACATCTGCAATATCAGAACTGTAGTGGGACAGCCAACCTTATAGCATATAGTAACTGTTTGTGATATTGCAAGCATTACTATACATCAGTCCCATACCATGTGGTGGCCTGCAGAAGTCATCACATCAATATATGAATGTCTAAGTTTAGTGTGGGCTACAGTGAAGATGCATGCCCACAGCTGGAATAAGGGAATGAAGAATGCAGGTGTCTTTCTTGAAGAATGTCTAACAGCCTTCACATATAAGTTTATAGTGTCTTTTTGTTAGAGCTTTAGCTGTAGTTTGGTAGAATGTTACATTAACAGGGAGCAAGGAGTACAATGTGTTTTGATGATTGAAGTTTGACAATCTTAACTAATAATAAGAAGAGATTACACTTCTTTGACATGTATCTAATAAGAAACTCAGTATGTGAGGGGTTCTCACAAGTCAATAATGAGATGATTATATGTGGAAAATATAGCAACGCCACTTGGAGAAGTAACAGCGTAATTGCTGATTACATGAGAGAGGTTAAGGTGGAACTAGGAAGAGTTAACTATGTATTTTTGGGTTCTTGCTAATCTGTTTTAGTAGGGTTAGAGTTAAGATATGCAGATAGAAAAAGTGAAGCTGGAACTGTTTTTTATTAAACTAATATAACTGAATGCAGAGGTCTAGGCATTCGTTTTTAAAGATGTGGGCTAAAAATGCTATATTTCTTCAGCTGGAAAGTATAGTTTTGCAGCCTTTATACTAACAGTTTTCAGTTTATACATTATATTTGACATGTAGTGTATGGGTTCCTTTTCAACTTCTGATGTATGTTTACAAGATCATTATGCATTAGTTTAAGTGTTTCAAATTACTGTTACCTGTCATATATGCATGCCAATATATATTATTCACTTATATGTCCTGAGCAGTGTCTGAAAAGGGCCCAGCCCATAATTACTGATAATAAACCCCAAATAAATAAACAAATGATTGTGCAACTACTTTCAGTGAGAGATGATACCCCTCCAAAAAAAAGATGTGATTCACTCTCAGAAAGGACCCTATTATTTATGCATGTATATTTGTAGTAAAAGATACGGATTTTCAAATTTTTTACATCAGAATATCAGAAAATTCATAAATTTGGATTCACTGATTCTTGGACAATCACAAGATTTTATGGAATACAGAAGGAATCCAGGAAGCTCAAGTCAGGTCTGGTATCCCATCTGTGTTCTGAGGGTGACAAGACTAACAAGAAATGGAGTACAAAGGATTAGTCAAGATAAAATCACTTCAGCTAGCAGATCCAGAAGACTCTGTCTCAGATAACCTTCTTGTGGATGGAATAGCAATGCCTTGCTGAAGTTTCAAGCAGTTTATTCAGTTAAGTAGGTAGATGAACAAGTGTTCTTGTAGAACACTTACACTGCACCTTAACTAGCATATTTTCTGAATTTTTCTTAAATGCACTACTTGTACCAGCATGATTTATTTTATTGAAGTCTTTGTAATTAGATTCTGTTTTAGTTTTACATTTATGTAAATGGGCTAAAAAATTTAATGAAATCTTGGCAATGACTGGAAATTACACTTAAAGCCATAACCATAGATACTTGTATTTAATTTAATAGCCTTAAATAAGCATACTTGTACACAATTTAATACTCTCATTCATTCTTTTTACAATGGTATATGTTTATAAATACATTTATCAAAAACCTGAAAACAATTATCTATAAAGTATTCACATTACATCATCACACTAAAAGAAAAGAAAATACAGAGTAAATAAAAAAAATGTTTTTACGCATTAACCTAAATTAAACAACAATCACAGTAATCACTACATTCCACTCCACTTGCTTACAGTAATTAGATGGTTCAGCATGTTTTTCCGGTGCTAATCTCTTACTGTTATAAAAGTATGTATCCAAACTGTCAGTTAAGGACCTCCCAGTATTTTGGATCAGTTGTATGAAACCCTACATCCTTGAATCCTAGTAACATTCTGTGCACATACATATAAATTATTTTACAATTATTTTTTATATATTCCATTCTTTAGCCAATAACAATTTTATCAAACTACTCAACACCAGTCCACTCATCCATACTGTCTAACTATGCTACCATCCCTTGGAGTGATGCCTGATATCCATAATTTCCAATTTTATGGGTTCCTAGATCCATGAAACTTATCTATTAAAGCTTGTAATATTTTTTAATGCTGTTGAGCTATATGTAAATAGCAAAATATATGCATAATCACTGGTTGTGGCATCGCACATCTCCAGCCTCTGTCATTCCACTCTTCCTTTCCTCCTTAAACAATATTTTGGTGTGAGATACCAATTGCATAATAACCTCATTTGTTGATTATAATATTTAGACCATCTTTTTAAATAACTTACAATTCAAAGTATGGCATTCTATTCCTCTGAATTTAAAACTACATCTCTTTGTAACAAGATCATATAGATGGTCAAACATACTGCTGTCAATGTTTCAGTAGATCCTGAAAAATTAAACTTTCGATATTTTAATTCTACCCCATTTTTCTAAGGCATAACTTTTATCCCATTGCATCTTTGCTTACATAAGTCACTATTTCCTTGTTTCAGTATATTATAACTAAACCAATCTTGCTCTTTTAGCTCATATCTCTATCTCACCTTCTCATATTGCACACTATGTTCCATTCCTTCATTATTTATAACCCCTAATTGCCACCATTCATTTAATCTTTGACTTTCCCATTCTATTCTTACATTCTTATTCTCCAATGTATGCCTTCCAAAATGGCTGAATGCCGCCAAGTCATATCTAATAGACCACAACCCCAACACAAGCACCACTTTTTGTCACTCTACTAACCAAGTAAAAGGCAGTTCCTTAGTTTCCCAACCCATCTGTATTTCCAGAATAAATTTACTTTTTTTACTCACACCATGTGTGTATTAATTGAGACAAATAGTTTGTGAGCATATATCTATGAAGATTAGGAACCCCCCCATCTTCCATAACAACTTTTTAATTGAGCTTTAACTGCTGAAATACTTCTTCCTTTACTATCTAACACACATTAATTCTCACTTGTAGCTTTACAATTCCTGGCTGAAACAGCGTGAAAGGGATATTCTTACTCTTGAATAAAATATGCAGTAATATAATTACTTCTTCTTTCAGCTTTTCCTGTTTAGAGGTTGCCACAGAGGATCACCTGTCCACTCATGATTGGCAGTGGAGTTTTTACAGTGCACCCAACCTTCCACAGAAGACACACACACACACACACACACACACACACACACACACACACACACACACACCTAGGGCCAATTTAGAGTGTCCAATCCACCTACAGCATGTCTTTGGGATGTGGGAGGAAACTGGAGCACCCAAAGGAAACCCACACAACCACAGGGAGGACATGCAGTCTCCACACAGAAGGTACCCCAGCCAAGAATTGAACCAGAGAACCTCTTGCTGTGAGGTGACAATGCTAACCACTGCACCACCATGGCCACCCTAGTAATATACTTACTACAATAGCATTTATTTTTCTCATAAGAATAGAGAACTTCTCTGCTCATTCTTTTCAATCATATCTTTAATAAGTTCTAATTTTTTTGTACATGTGTCTTCCCAAATAGACCCTACTACTAATCCAAAATACTTGGAATATAGCTTCTCATTTATTTCCAAATTAGCCCCTCTTTGTCATTCTCATCCCACTCACAACAAAGCCAACTTCATTTTATTAAATTCTAAACTGGATACTTCCTGAAAATTATTAATAATCTACAGAACTTTTGGTAAGATCACATCAATATCATTAATCATTAACAGATAACAGATAACCATATGCAAACATAACTCCTTATGCGCAATGTTTGCTCAATCTGTAATAACAAATTCTTCACCCAAAACATCAATTTTTCCATTATCGATATAAACAAAATGATGATAAAGGACAACCTTGTCTTGGCATTTTACTTATCTGTCCCAAATCTGAAAGCCTATTATCCACAAATACACTAAAACTTGATTTCTTACACAGTGCTTGTATCCAGTCTAGACATTTCCATCATTCTCGGTAATGATGAAACTTAGATTACAAAGTTCCACTACTTCAAATCAAATGCTTTATGGATATATCAACTCAAATGTTTTACAGATATTACAAAGTACTGGTCACCTGCTCCAATCAGAATTATCATATTCCGTCATAAATCATGTTAAATACTGCCCACGGGACTTAGGCCTGTGTGCTACAAATCCATTTGTCATGTTTGTTTCAATCTTCTAGCTATCCCTTAGTGAATATTTGCAAATCTGAATGTAACAAAGAGATACATCTAAAGTCACTTACAATGTGGATCTTTTCTATTGTCTTAGGAAAAACTGCAATCAAAGCCTGAGTAGTTTCATTTAATCTAACTGCTTTCCTCATAGTATTTGTTAGCTTCTTCCAGTTTCTTGTCATACACATTTATAGAGTTTCACCATAAAGCTATCTAATTCCACCACTTTATTTAATTTTAATAACTGTGTGGCCTTTAACACTTCAAACACCTGTATATCTCCATCTTAAGTTTTCCTTCTTTCCATTGTAAATGGACTACTTATTGTGACTTGAAAATCCCAGTCCATTTCATCTAGACTTTTTTCTTAAACATTTCTACATAATGCCTTCTAAAAATCTTCCTCATTTCTTGCCTGTCCGTAATTATTTTCTCATCCACATCTTTTGCACTAGCAAGGTCAGGTACCTTTTTTCACTTTTTGAAAGCCCAAGCTATAGATTAGGAGTTACTTTCCCTTCTTACCCATCGATAATCTTCCCACCTCATTAACTGTACTTCTGCTTGAAAAACTTCTAACAACAAAATCTCTACTTTCAAACTTGTTCTTTGTTCTTTATAAAATTGATTATTATCTTCTGCCCTTTCCTTTCCTTATTTATTACTTCTCCTCTGTTAACCATTTTATAGCCCCCCCACCATTGCCATATTAGGAAGTACATGAGAAATGGATTTTTCACAATAGCATCTTTTGCCATACTATCTAATGCTTTCCTTCCTTATTGTCTATTCTATTTATAATGCATACATCTTTACCACTTTATCCCCTGTTGTTGTCTGTTATACACTTGCAATAAGTCTAGTAACAGGGCATGATCAGACAGATTTATATCTAAGATATCACATTTTTGAATTAGAAGTACCTTACTCAGACATCAAAATTAAATAAATTCCACTACCATGTCTAGATATATCTCTAGGAAATGTGATGCCAAAATTTTCATCATGTAACCTTTTTTCAAACATCAATTAGCTGCTTATTTTGCATCCAAGTTGTTACTACCTATGTGACATTCTTGTACCCTTCCTTTTTACTATAAAAATGATCTAAACATCCTCCCAAATGAGATTAAAATCTCCAAGTAGCAGGGTACCATTTACCTTTATTGCAAAATATCCCCATTTATCAAAAAGATCAATAACAAGTGAGCATCAGCATCAATTGAAGCATAAATATTACATATCACCTTGCATCACTAATCACTACATTCATTTCATCCTTCTGGAAAAATCATCTACCTTGTCCACTACTCCATTTTGCTGTTTTATGGATTTGCTGTGGAACATCAAAAGTACTTCCTTCTTCTTTCATCCAGGTTCTTAATTTTGGAAGAATCTGGGATACTGTTTAATCCTATGTCTAAATATTTGTTTTATCTTCAACTTTATTCCCTGCAAACAAGGTATGGAAATGTTTTCCCTTTGGATCCTTGCAATATTAATTTCCTATGCATGCAGGGATACTATAGTCTGAACTCCATGATATTATGTTATATTTTAGCTTGGAATACATTAAAAATGTCCTTGTTATACCTACCCCCCTCCCTACCCCAAAAATCTTATATAAAGGTCCAGATTAATGAACCTGGTAGCTATACATGAAACTCCTCTCACCTGAAAAAAAAAAGAAAAACTCTCTTCAACTATAAAGTATACAAGTTATTAATTACCCTTTTAGCAATCCATAACATACCATCTTTACAATATATCCCCCTTATGATATTACAATAATTAGTCATACATTTCCTATATACTACAAAACTTTACGTATAAAGGTTTATAAAACAATAACATGTTTTATATGAAAAGAATATGTAACAAAAATAAAGCAGAGTAATTACCCAAGAGAAAAAAAAGGACATGCTAAACTGAAGATAACAGCATTATGCGCATAAAGATCATTTATTGACCTGTACTTCACCACTTCACCATGGCTGATCAGACCTATATATATATATATATATATATATACAGTAAATATATGCATATGTCAAAACATAAATGTTTCTTCAATAGTGAACATTCTTGGATACTTCTATCCATTCTTTCCAAACCTTTTGCTGAAAAATAATGGGTATGTCTTGAAATGGATGAACCCAAAAACATTTCAGACCAGGTATTTCCACAAATTTTAATTGCTTTCTCAGATGTAGTATCTGAATCAACCACATTCTCCTTCCTTTATGCTCTTGCTTGACTCATGTCTTATATCTTTCCTCTGAATATGGTCATTGTTCTGATTTCTCCTTTTTTGGTGGAATAAATATTTCTTTTTTCATTGATATTTTTTTTATTTTGTGGGTCAATCAACTTTAATATTATGTCTATTCCCTTTCTTTTCAACCAGGTCTTTCCTTTTTCTTCGATCTCTGATCACTCTATCAGTCTGCGTACTTTCATACATTCCATCATCTTTCTTCAGATCACGTTCCTTCAGATCCTTCTCTGTATAAGATGCTTCTTTGATGAGTGTCCTTTCTGTGTTTTTTCTCCATCTCTTATTACTTAATGATTTCCATGCCATTTCTCTCTATTCAATTTTGTCCCCAATTTCTTACTTTATGTTAGCATAACATGCTCTTTTACATTCCTCCAAAACACCTCCACTTTATCAGGCTTAGTCAAATATTCTTACCATCTGCTTCATCAACAAATATTGCCAGGTATAATAAATTAACTCTTAAATTATAATTTTGCAACATTTGTTTGAATCTAACCATTTGTTGCCACATAGAAACAATCAATGTGAATATGTTATCATGTAAGTCAAATATTTTCTGTTCAACACTGCTCTGTACTTCCTATGGCTTGCTATAATCTGATCTCGATTCCTGGTGGAGTGTGAAGTCAACAAAACCTGACGCAGTCATACAGAAAATTCATGAGGTCTTTTTTTTGCCTCTTTCCAGTAAAATGAATTCTTTTAATTGTAGGGTCTGAAAGTGAAGGCACATACATCATTTATTTTAGCATCTTCTTCAAAACTTGTCAGAGCTTATTATCGGTAATAGATTCCAACAGACCTTTGAATGCAGGCATTTATTCATCTCACTCTGTTCCCCAGATCATTCATTTTATCTGTGTGTTGCTGAATCTCTCCTGCACATCTCTCACTCTGTTCACCTATACTGTTCCATGAATCGTTTGCATCAGTTTAACTCCATCATGCATTGTAGTCGTTTGCTGAAGCTCCTTTACATTCTCTTGCTATTAAACGCCTCTTCAAGGATAGGTCTCAGCTTTTACATTGACGCAGGTGATTCTCGTCTACTGGATGATCCTACACTTACATGTTGCTGTGGTGTTAATACTGGATGATCCTACACTTACATGTTGCTGTGGTGTTAATACTGGATGATCCTAAGCTTTTACATTGACGCAGGTGATTCTCGTCTACTGGATGATCCTACACTTACATGTTGCTGTGGTGTTAATACTGGATGATCCTACACTTACATGTTGCTGTGGTGTTAATACTGGATGATCCTACGCTTACATGTTGCTGTGGTGTTAAACTTTCCGAGTAACTGCAGCTATTCAAAGTTATGATCTCCTTCTCCTGCCATTATTTTAGGATCTGACAAAATTATCTATCACTATTAAACTAATGGTACAGCCTTACTTGTCAGGAGTTTTTTTTTTTTAAGGCAGCAGTCTTATTGCTGGGCTAGCACCCCCTCCAAGTGCAGTCTTCGCATTTACAAAGTTTTGGTATTTCCTTTGACTTTCACAATGTATTTTAATATTGGTTTTCTGCTTTGGGCCACTTTTCAGAGTGCATAAGGACTTTGTGTGACCTTTCCTGATTACATTGCTGTCTCTGCTCTGACTTGATATTTTGACTAGGTATCGCTTTAATATATATATATATATATATATATATATATATATATATATATATATATATATATATTAAATAATTGCTATCTGTAATTTGCTTCTTCACTGTATAATACAAGGTGATACTTGGAAGGTTTATTAAGCTCCGCAGTCACTCTTGTGTGATGACTTTGATGGACAGCTGTTTGTTATAACCTTAGTATCATTTAATTTGGAGATGTGTTGGAATTATGTTTATTTCCAGATTAATTTCTATGATTCTAACACGTATGTCCATCATTGCTATCTCTCAGGTTTCATGTAGTGTCTTAGCAGAATTGATCATTTTCTTGACAGTGGGAACAGTTTGTAGAGTGTAACTGTTTTCACTGAAATTGAAAGGATTTCAATTTTTTGATAGGGGCGTGATCATGAAGTAGCTGAAATGGTACAACCACTTCAGATAATTTGTACTTCAAAGTAAGCTGTGCTTTATTATACCATTGTTTACTGACATGGACATTAAATGGGGATTGGAACTGTCACTGTATTTAAAGAACCATCTGGGCTTTGTTCTGTAGCAATGCTCACAGTGAGGTGGTGATGATGATGTTAGCTTATTTTTTAACTCTACCAAACTTTGATAATAATACATTTATAATTTGTCTTTTAGATGAAACTGACATCTGAATTTTGGTATTTTTTTAACTCTCTGCTCCTACAGTCGGGACTGTACCACCATAGTTATGAATTTATCAGAATTGCATATCCCTTGCCTTACTGTAGAGAGAGTGATACTGCCAGTCTGTATTTTTTTCAGTATGTTTAACTATTTTTGTGTAGCATTTAATTTAATATGAAGTACCATTATAATAATTTTAACTGTTTGTGTTTTGTTAATGCACAGTATTAACTATGTATATAATCAGTGTTTAATCATTGTGTATTTCAGTTATAGATATTGTATAGTACTTAAATGGAAGCATTTCAGGAAAGTAGATTTGATATGAGAGTTGAAAATCACTCATTGGAAAACTATTTAGCTTTTTGGACTTGCGACTAATACTGACTACAAAGGTCATTGGCTAGTTTTGGATTAGATTAGACCACAAGTTCTCAGACTCAGGCAAAGTAAAACTCATTCAAATGACAGATAGGCTCTTTATTGTCTGGAGATTTAACTGTAGAAAACGGCTTGTTACATTGATAGCAGCTTGTTACAGTTTTAGAAGAGAAGATTTTGTTTTTCTTTGTCTTCAATTTAGAGAGTTTTTTGCTCCTCAACTTTGAGCTGAGGGGGCAACAGTTTTATGATCTGCACAGGATGCATAATAATGTAATTCCATCATTTATATGTAAGTAAGTCTATATATTAATATAGAAAACAATTCTGATGCAACAAAATGATTATAGACAAAATAATGTCATAAAATATAGAGGCTCACTAGTGCCAGCAACTAAAAATCCCATTTAAACAATATATTTAAAAAAAAAAACACAAGCTGCTCACACTCCGCATTCAATTCACTCCAAAGCTGCTTGGTGCTCTTATCGATGAATGATTAAAGTTCGACATTCATGTACAAACTAATATTAAGAAAACCCACCAGAAACCAGAATGCTGTACGGACACAGTTGCTACCTTACTCCCTCAACCAAACAACTCCTATTTATCACATACCTCATTCCCTCTCTCCTGTATGGAGCCCCTCTTCTTACTAATCTTCAGTCCACCCAAAGTCATAACTATCTTCCTGCTATGATAACATCTCTAAGTTCACCACCAGATCCAAATCCTGCTTTCACCACTGTGACTGTCTCCACTCCTTGAATTGGCTGGAACTCCCTAGCTATCTGTCATACGTTCAACTTTCAATTGCTCATAAGCTCATTTTCAAACCCTCTAGCTGTCCCTCAAAATACATCATCCTCACAGAGTGCTCAAGTCCAACAATCAAAATCTCCTCAAAGTATACAAACCCATACGTACTATACTGCAACTTTCACTATAATTTTTACTAGCTCGACTATGGAACTCACTTCCTCCACACATTCAAACTAGCCATAACCAATCTACCTTCAAGAACTTGCTCCATTCTCATCTTTCCTCTCACTGGGAATGCTCCTGTTCTCACCCCACCTGATGCTTTCTATTCCACCCCTATCTCCTTCACCCTTCCTTTCTCGAAAATCAACCTAAGACCTGTTTCTACTCTTTTATGCCTGACTCTCTAAAACTGCCTCATTATATTTGATAACTAAATTATTTTCATGACAGCTGATATTTTTATATTTCCTTAGTATGCATTGTTAGGACACATTTCCATAAATGTTTTTTTTCTTTTACCAGTTCTAAGTCATTTTGTTTCTGATACTTTAATAATATGTATATTGTGTATTTGAATAAGGTGCATTTTTCTATGTAATTTTGTTTCTGATATTTGTATAATGTGTATTACTTGCACATCTCGTTTTCGTTTTTGTTATTGTAAAACTGTATTTGGAGCTTTTATCCCTGGTCCTCCATTGAAAATGGGCTCATCTCAGCCCAATGGACTTTCCCGGTTAACAAAAATGCAAATACAATAAAAAAAATAAATAAAAATTCATCACGAAAAAGACAACCATTCTCCTTTTGTTATCAGTTTAAATAAAAACAATAAAATATTAAAAAAAGAAAAAAAAAAACATAGCAACACTATTAAACATTATTTTTATCAGATGATGGGGAATGTTGGGGAAAGTGGTTTTATGAAGATAAAATGCAGGGTTGGGCTTAGCAATAGAGGGTAGGGATAGTGTTTGGGTTAGCACACAGCAGTAAGAATGAGTAAGGTAGCTTTCTTAGACTAGTGTTTTAGAGTTATCATTCCATAAGGCCTATCATATGAATAGGGAGAACAACTAACTCAGTTAATAGATTTGAAATTATGGGATAGTGTGTCAGTTTGTATCATTAGGAATACCAGTATACCATATTAAGAAGGGTAGTGACAACATGAAGAATAATTGCTTAATACACAATATGATGAACGCAGCAACTAATTTTGTCATATGGCTTGTATGGTCATGTGATATGGAATGCACTTTTTAGTTCATGAGCAGATGTGGTTATATATAAAACTATGAGTATCACTGGCAAGGTTACTCAGTTTGTTTGTATTACCACTGAAATGAATGTTCCTAGATATAACTGTCATTGTTAGTTTTGCCTTCTGTTTTATTGCGTTTGCTGGATACACTACCTTACTAGTGCTTAGAAATGTGAGACCCACAACTGGAAATATCCTAGTTATGAGAAATGAAATGTGATTGTCAAAAATCCATCAAATCTCAAAAGGAACTGAAAAAAGTATTAAATCATTCATGCAGGAGGCCAAGAACTATTGCACCCACTAGTACAGCAGGGTAGTTATGTCCTCTTACTCCTGTTTCTTATATACTTATTTTGAGATCACTGTACCTTGGGAGGTGAGACCCAATTTATTGCTGCTGTAAACTTTGTACATATTCTGAGAATTTTATTTTATTTATTAGTTATGCTTGTTGAAAGGGCTTACTAAGGGAATTTTGGCTCAGACATTGCAGAAAATCCATTGTCCTTTTTGATAAGTGCCATGGGACCATTTACCTCCATCTGAAAAACTGCTAACTCAGACAGGTAGGACTTTGCTTTATTAGTGCAACCAAGGCTTTCACAATCAGGAAGGCAGCAACACACCCAACACCACCACCACCACCACCACACACACACTTGTACAGTGTCAATATGGGACAAATGAGTCAAAGTACCTGGTGTGGGAATAGAACCTCTAACTTTTTGATCTTCTAGCACCAAATCAACAAGGGCTACCATTATACTCATTGACAATAACAACACCTTCTTGGAAAAATAAAAGAAAGTATACTCACTTAACAAGTGGTGACTTGAATTTGGCAGGCTATAAATGAAATGGTAGCATGTAGTAGGCAGGACAGTTTCACCTTGTCTTGCTAAGCAAATTTCTGAACTGACTACCCCAGAAATTATTTGATTTTATGCATTGGTTCTTCAGATGTTATTTCATCTCTGTTTTCATTGAGAATGTACAGTGTCACATTAAGTGTCTTAAGGTAAATGCCATATTACGCAGGCTACCTAATGAAACAAAATAACTCTAAGAAAACTCTGTTCTAGAAACAGAGTTATTGGAATTAAGTTGTGTGGATAAGTTTAGATTTGCCTGTAGAATTTAATATGGTCAGCCATACAGTATTCCCAATTATTTTATGATAGGTCAGACATATAGAGTAGAAAACTTTACAGAGGTTTGGATATTGCATTTTGAGTTTGTTGAATATAAAACCATACCAATTTGTGCTCACTCAGTGTATTCACTTAGTCTGGCACTAATTATGTTTGAGTCGGTGATAGTCCATCTTGCTTTGGCATGTGTCAGTCTCATTTTAAGTCAGTAACTGATTCTCATCTGCTTCTATTCCAGCTGCAGTGGTGGCTGGTGACTTCAAATCAAAGGGGACCAATTAAAAAGGGATTGGGCCATCTACAAAGGGGTGGGGCTATGTTACAGTGTGATCAACGTTGACCGTGCTTAAAAATTTACATAAAATAAGTGCTCAGTGATAATTCTACCAACCAATACATGACTAAGAGCATTTTTGAGTTAATAAGATGTTTAGTTTCTGTTGTAACACCTCTAAACAGTGAAAAGTGGTTGGTCTTGACTGCATGAAACTATTATAACTACACATGATGTAGGAAACATACACTGTACTGTATGAAGTAATTTGCATTTTGTACAATGCCAAATGAAAAGTTAGGAGATTTGGAGATCTCATTGTACTATCTAGTCAGACTTTACATTCTGCCTTATTTTACCCAAATACACATTAGTCATGCAAAGTCAGAAGTATTACACCAAAGCTACAGTGCCAAACATTTCATACACAAACAGCCATCATACCAGTTGCTGACCTAAAGTATCTGCTTTTAACCTGCCAGGATTAAAATAAAAATAGCAATTATTGTGTTAATTTAGTCTGTTGCACAGAAACAGTAGTTACAAGCTTGTACGACAGCTGACTTTACCCAAATACACATTAACTTTGCAAAGCCACAATTACGACAGCAAACAGCAAGGCCAGTCAACTCATGTAATTCACAAACACCCCCCTCCATTACCTAACTAAAGTTGCTGCTTTTGACCTATCAGGATTAAAGCAGAAATAATAATAACAGTTGCGTTGCATACCTGCTTTACTTTCAATTTGTTGACAGAAAAATTAGTCATAGCTTATGTGTAACAGCCAAGTACACATTTCATTTTACTTATTTTACTTTTGTTTATCCGGGTTTCTGCAACTGACTTTAGTAGAAAAAATATACCTTTTTCAGCATATGTCCGGGGAGAAAAGCTACAACATATTATAAACATTTTAAACAAATATTCAGTATACATGCACAGATATGAAATATCATACATTAAGAATTACACATAAACTTGCTAATTATAGGCAAATACTATGCTAACTGCCCTTGTGGGGGGCGGGACATTTAAACCTATCCATTTTCCCTTTCAAAGATGAGAGTCAACCCCTGTACCTTGTGTCAGCAAAGTAAATGCATACAATTATATTAACCCCCACCCCATATAATTAAACATATATATATATATATATATATATATATATATATATATATATATACATATATATATATATATATACACACACACACCATCCCCAGGATTCATTAAACTCTGTTCCGGAATAGTGCTATTCCTGTATGGAGTGGTTCATGTCCGTGTAGAAAAGCAGTGCGCCTTGCATATGCATGAAGGCGCGCTGCTGTTTAACCCACAAGGACTCAAACTGTGTAAGAGCACAGGAGGTGTGTCCAAGCAGTGCATGGACACTATATACACCCCCTGTGCTCAGAAAGTGCAGAACAGCACTCTCTAAGCCATACTGGCATAATATTAGAGCTTAGCTATAATATAATCCCAGTATCTCAGTGCCCGCAGACAGTGAAATATAAAATAGATAATTTCAGTGTCCAGGGACAATGAAATAAAAATGGCTAGGGGAAAGCAATACAGGGGGTGTGTCACAGCTTCTGTGACACACCCCTTATTTTGCTAAACTACCATATGGCACTTCTTCATCCTGCAGAAGCAGGAAATGTGTGCAAATGCACACATACATACCTCTCCACAATACAGATTTTTGCCTCATATATTTGGTCCACTTTTTATAAAATTATAGTTTTCTGGCAAATTAGTGGAAAATCATTAAAGATTGAAGATGGAAAATAATGAGAGACATTTGAGTTTCAGACATTATACCCTTCCTAAAATTTGTGCTAATGCAAAGCCTGTTATTCTATCAACTTTCTATGTAGGCAGGAGCAATATTTAAAAATTGTCCCTATTTTTGGGCCTTTGTCCCACTTTTATTTATGGCTATGTCCAGATTTCTTGTTCTAAAAGGTTGAGAGGTATGCACACATAACAGGGGATAAATCCCCCAAACATAAATAAGCACAAGCATAGCCCCACAAAACAAGAAAATCAATAGAGAACGTCATGCATCAGCATGAAACGTATAGAATCCTGAAAGCCCAATCGTTGCTATTATGTCACAAATGCAGTCCCAAGTAGGTGTCAGAACACCAGAATACACACCCATGTAACCTAAAAAATAATAATAATATATCCTTGTTTTAATGCCCCAAGGAATGTTTAAGTGTAGCTAAGTGGGTGTGTACATTTCAGCTTAGACATCCCATAGGAGCTAAATGAAAATAGACAGGTGAGCCTCTAAAGCCAAGATAGTGTAGTGGTTAGAGTTGCAGCTTTACATGGGGGTGTTTATGTTTCAAGTCCCAAAACAGACAACTTATTTTGTTATGTGAAAGCATATTTTAGTAAACTTAAATTATGTGTCAATGATTTTTTTTTTGTCAGCCAGGGTAGTGTAGCAGTTCCAAAAGTGAGATGTCAGTGTAGAAAAGATGTGAAACCCCATATAAACACACGTGCCCCATACAGTATAGTCACACAAGAATATAATGTAATGAAAGTACATAGGGGGATGTTATGGGAGGTAAATGTAAAATTATAATGTGTATGGTGGTGCTGTGGTAGCGTTGTCGCCTCACAGTAAGAAGTTGTCCTGTTCGATTCTCAGCTAAAGCGTTTTCTGTGTGGAGACATGCATGAATGGGCATACCTTCTTGAAGGTTGTGCATCAGGGCTGGCAACTTGGTACGTAAAAATCTACTGCCAATCATTAGCGGACCGGAGTTCTGCTGTGGCGACCCCTAACTGGGAAAAGCTGAAATATACACAACATACAATGACTGGCCATTAACATACAAAAATGAGTATGCTAATTGGCCAGCCCAAACAGAGTGCCCTTTGTAAATCTGAGAGTATACTAATGGAAAAAGGTGTGGTTGCCTGGACTTTTTCCATTTGTATATCTCCTGTTTTTTTTTTTTTTTGTCTGCAGAGATAGCAATGGAGAAATGAAGCTCTCCATTGCTGTTTTAACATATCTCGCTATGTGCTACAAGTTGAAGAACTCATATAACATAGCAAGATATCATAAAAAAATGAAATGGAGATCTTCCTTTCAACAGAGAACAGAAGATCTCTGTTGCTTTTTTGATATATCTCACTATGTTATATGAGTTCTTCAACTCATATAACATACTGAGATATGTTAAAAAAAGCAATGGAGATCTCCCTATCTCCATTGCTACCTCTGCACAGCACTGATGTACTGAGTAGGTGTGGGAGCATGTCCCTTATGCATGTGCAGTTTATCAGAAATGCCCCAGGATACCGGAAAACTGTGGAAGGGCATGCACGGAGGCATGATAAAATGACATTATATAAGAAAGGTAAGCCTAGTTTTTCTTAAATAATGTCACTGTATAAAAGCAATAACCCATGGCTGGGTGTGGGCAATGCTGGATTTACCCACGGCTGGCTTTGTTTGGTCACTCAGGCTTCAACCTTGTGATCAAACCACACCAACCGTGGGTAAATGCAGCATTATCCACACCCAACTGTGGGTCATTGCTTAAATATAACATTATAAGTATAATATGCTTAAACACGCCTTAATCGGTCTGTATCCATCAGACTTTGTTCTGCCCAGCAACAAAATAGTCAGCCCAGCTAAGACTCAAACCCAGGATGCTGTCCTCTACAATCACAACAAAATACAGCTACACCATGTGAGCTATGGGGAATTGTAGTGCTTAAACAAACATATCCTGCATTCAGGTTATTTAACATTAATAAAGAAAACAGCAGCCCTAAGTGTTGAACTCATGACCCTGAACCATAAAGTCACAGGAATGCCCTATTACACCATTTGTGCTATAGGAGTTGATGTTACATTGTCAAACATATCATGTAATAGAGGCATACAACATTAAGGAGAAAGATTTGTGGAACCTTTTGTGTGTGGTATGTAAACACACGCATTATATATATATATATATATATATATATATATATATATATATATACACATATATATTTATATGTATATAACATGCAGTGCAGCTATACTTCAGAACCTGTTAATGCAAGCAACCTGTACAAAGGCTGTAAAGGTGGGGGGGGGCACTTATACAGACATATTGCAAAAATCGTTGTTACAAATAAAAACATGTTACAGCAACAGTGTGTGTTTCAGCAGACAATCACTGAAGGATATGAGGATGGAAACTGAAATGTCATGTCATTTACTTACTGACATAAATCCTTGGATCATCACCGTGATTTACCAGATGAATGGGAATACACTGTGGAACTGAACAAAAGTAGGGTCCAAACATTTGGACATTCTGTGAAAATTCTGGCAGTGGAGAGGTATGTTCAGAAGCCCTTAGTGCAATGAATCTGGACCAAGCCTGACAAAGTGGGGGGGGGACAAAGGCCTGAAAATAGGGACATGTCCAAAATATGTCAGTAGATAAGTTGAGAAAGTTCATGTAGTAACAGTGTATGTCCTAACATATATCGACTGAAATTTCACAATTCCAGGACTCAATTGCTTCTCATTAGTTACTGACCTCAATCCCCACATCATCCCATTGATGTGTCATGCATACATAACAGTCATGGGGACCAGACCAAAGATATCGGCCAGACAACTGGACATCCTATGAATATGTGGACATAACACAACATTAGAGAAAGTACACTGAGCTACAGAGCAATGCCCAAACTACAACCAGACTGACATAACACTACCAAGGTCCAGCTCTGGGGCTGTACACATGCATTAGCAAATATAACATGCACTACAGGAATGTAACACTGGTGGAAAACAGACACTGGTGTGCAAGTGCATACTACCAAACAAGTGCACCACAGTCACAGTGACATACCAGTAAGCAAACTGAACACAACAGTATAATACTGTGTGAGCAACCACATACTGTTTGCCACCCACACATTACCCGTACATATACTGCCCCAAGTTACAGTATACTGGGAATCCTGAGGTGTTACAGGACATGTCACAGTCAGACTCCACAAGCATACAGACCTGACAGACTGCCAGCAGCTGTAGAAGCATGCAGAGTCAGCTAGGTAAAGGATGTATGGCACTCACATCTGCTGCTCTTCCTATCTAGCCCAACAGACATATACACAAAACACTGCTACACAATCTTGGCAGTCTGTTCACAATGGCCAGACATACATAACTGTCATATGTGCAGATTTCCACAGAATTACCAGGGTTTGGACCCATAACCCTGGCCACTGCTGCATACCATGGCCAGGAGTCTGCCAGGTGATTGGGATGATAACTGGAGTGCAGTTGGTAATTAATGATATACCATACCTCTGCACCTCATAGTGCAGGATATCTGGACAACGCATGGCATACTAGTGGGACAGGGGGCTGGAATGAGGGACATATCACACCTAAGGGTGTTACAGACTGAAACAGTAGCTGGTGTTACAAGTGTTGCTGTAGTAGAACATCCCTGAAGGATATGATGTCAGGAACACCGATGGATATCAACACTTACTGACTACAATCCTCACATTATCTTTCCAATGCCACAAAAACAGATGTTGTTCAAGGAACAGACCAAGCATAATAGACAAACATCTGGCCAGTCTGTGGACAACATGACAGTTGAGAGGTATGTTAGAGGCATATCATTGTCAGATGTCAAGTCACCCAGTAAATGCATGTCCAGACAAACCCTGTCAATGTAGCAACCCTCCATGTGTATAACAGCACTAATGACATGCAATCTGTACCAAAATCTAGAGCTTTGTCCTCCATGTTGTTGGGCTGTCTCCACGTGTCCTGTACTGTGAGGTATTTCCACCTACAGTCTGTGAAGCTGTAGCCCCCACACCTCTGTAATGTCCCCCTCACAGGCAAGGGAAATGGCCAAGGCCTATATGAGGGGCATCCCATATGTTGGAACTAGCAGCTGTGTGCAGACCCACAACACAATACTATGTGGGCACCTACATAGCTATATAGCCTCAGCAATACCCAACAGGACAACATTAACCCCCTCATGGTAGGCTGAATGCCTGTAGTGGACAGCAGCAATACACAAACCACAGACTTGGTCCTAGATTGGCTGTACATGGCAAATCAGGAGCATACATCAACTTGGCATCCAGTCAGCCTTTGTCTGATCAAGCATATAAGGCCACAGGTGGAGTACTGTAAGGCCAGCTATGAGTACAAATTGGACACATCCACCAAGGCCAATCACAAGGTGATCTTCACATATGTCTGCAATATCTGGTGCAACAAACCAACCCATCCTGTAATGGTGGCCAATCAGACCACATACAGATACAACATTGCTATAGCCAACCTGCTGCAGATAGGTTTAGGGTAAACACCACCCCCTGGCTCAGCATCACTATAGGTGGATATGCACAGCACCCACACCCTCCCCTCATTACCAGTGAGCAGGTACATATTGCCTACTGAAAGCACCAAACGTAACTATCCATGGGACCTGATAATATCCCAGTCTGCATCCTACATGAACTCAGGAATGTTCTCCCAGCTCCACTGCACACTGTAGTCACACCAAGCATTGGCACCATCCACATCCCATCCACATGGAAGATGGCCAATGTCATCTGTCTACACAGACATGAATGAGGAGTACAGGATTACAGAATCAACTAGCCCTCATTGGGGGGAATATGACAGTCCAGGACCAGCAATACAATGCAAGCAGATACAGTGCTGATATATTACAGGGGCATGGTGTGCTTGTGAGTGGTGGATACTGGTATGCACTGTAGCTGTGCAGGTTCTGTACATACTGTTGTCAAATGTATAAGGTCCTATGATGTGTCTCCCTTTTTTGTCTTCCAGGTGCAATGTTGCATCAGCATAGGTCAACTTTCTCATCAGCTGAGAAAAGTATAATCATAGAAGCCATACTACAGAACCATGCCATAATGTTTGGCTGGAGCCAGCAACATCTGCAGGACAGGACCAGCCTGTGGGAGGACCTTGTCCACAGTGTAAATGATGTCGGCCTGCACGCATGTACATACGATCAGGTCCGGCATCGTGAAAGTGACTTCATATGCCATGCCCAGCAAAGGGCTGCTGCAGTGGCCAGTGACCGCACAGCCACAGGTGTAAGAGTGGGCATGCAGCCCCACTGACAACCACTGGGGAGCTCCTCGGGTACCTTGGGGCACCCATTCCAATACAACATCAGAGTACAGACCACCCACATACTGGCAGTGGGTGGCACCCAGACAATGGATGAGGAGTGTGCAGGTAAGGTCCCCATGTAGATTACTACACTAGTGTAGCAGGCATACTTGTAATTGTAGAGTATCTACATGCATGTGTCAGGTCAAATTACAGTTGTGGATGGGGTTTCATAATGCGCAGACCTGCACATCTATGGTGAAGGACACCAAATTGTGTAGTATTGGGGGCTGTATGTAAATGTGCAGACATGCTGCATCCATCCTGTACCAATGCCACATGTGGGTATGCTGACAATACTTCCCTCCCACAAGTATCTAGGTCCCTGCGGTCTGCATGTGGGAAGGCAGCTTACAGCTGGTGAGTATACAATTGTTCTGTTGTGGTTTCCCAATACCCCAGGCATGTGAAGGCCATGCAATATACAATGCACGCAACTGTCACTCATAGTCATATTGCTTTATGTGCATATCCACTTGTGTTGCAGTTAACTGCATTGCATCACAGTGGTCACCACAGGGGCCCATCTGATGAGAATGTAACATCCCTGTAGCATACCTCACGACCTGTCAATGCAAGACTTCTGGACAGAGACCAACAAAATGGGGGGGGGGGTAAACGGCCTAAGGTAGGGACATATGTGAAGCATTACTGTCATATAGTGGATATAAACAGTGAACACACCCCTGTTAAGATGCCAGGTGTTTTTAATATATATACAAATTGAGATCACAATATGTCAGTCCACACCTTTTCCAAACTGTATTATGACCTATGACATGAACAATTCACCTGTAAAACCAATCAATCTGTTGGGCACCGGATATGGAGTATACAAACCTGACAATAAGCTGGATGCATATGTGTGCACACCCTTCAAATAATATGTTATTGCAGCAGCTTGTGATTTGCTAACAGCATACGGTCTGCTTGGGTACACACCTGCCATCAAGTAAAAACACTCTGAGTAACACCAAAAAACAGTCTGCTGTCCAAGTGGGATAATCATGACATTTGCTCAGTTGTCTGCAACAGCAACAGCCATGGCTTGCAGACAGCTGACAAAGCAGCAAAGGGATGTCATATTTGAAAGGTATCAGTCAAGAGTAGGGTACAACATTACCTCAGCATTGCATATACCATGGAACACAGTGGAGACAGTTGTCAAAAAGTGGACTGAATATGGGACAACAATGCTGTTGAAAAGAACTTGACGACGCTCCAAAAATGATGACAAGACATGTCAAGACCTGGTCAGGGAGGCTGCCAGGGGGCATACAGCAACACTTATGGAGTTGTAGGAATCTCTTGTTGGTGTTGTGCACTACCTGTGGGAGCATTCTCCCGTACTCTGCATACATCTGGCCCATGGGGTAGTGTGAGAAGATGAAAGCATTTCCCCACACTAGAAATCATCCACTGGTGTATACAAATTGCAATACAGCACATCATATCTCCCAAAGGCATGTGTGAAAATGTGTCATGGTGTAATGAGACTATGGATCAACCTCACAGCCACAATACCAAAAGGTATGTGTGGTGCACAAGCAACACCTCTCATAACCTGAAGACCAACATCCCATGGTGAATCACACTGGTGACAGTGGCCCACTTTGAGGAGGGTCTATATTATTTGAATGAAAGTTCAAAATATCGATCGCTGTAAACAGCAAAAATGCCAGACATGATGTGTGTTTGGTGAGATCACGGTGCAGTGAAGATTGGGAAATGTGCCCTTTCCTTACTGTAGTGCAATCTCGGAGTTGGTAAATATAATTAGCAGGGGGTGTGGGAGGCACAGCCCCCCACAATACATGATTCGATGTCCGGTGTTTTTGCTGTTTATAGTGATCGATATTTTGAACTTTCGTTCAAATAATATAGACTCTGTGGGGATGCTGTTCCAAAGCTAGAACAGGGCCTGTAGCCATGATTGTGGGAATTCTGGCCATTTCCAAATAACACCCACATCTGCCCAAAATCCATCGGGCATCTGCAAGAATGCTGAGGATGGGGAGGTGTGTCAGCCTTGAACATGACAAAGACCCAAAGCATACATCCAAAGGTACCTAAGAATGGCTCCACCTGAACACACTCATGGTTATGGATTGGCCCAGTCAGAGCCTACACCTGCACCAGATAGTAAAACACCAATGTGACCTGATGAGGGCTGTGCACATGAGCTGCCCATGAAATCTGACATAGTTTGGTGACCTTTGCATGGAAGAGTGGCCAAGTCAAGATACGCCATGCTGATAGACACTTTCACAAGAAGAGTGAATGCTGTAAGTCACTTACAAGGTGCTTCAATGAAGTATCATTTTAAGGGTGTGCACAAATATGCAATCACCATATTGTACATATTGCAGTCATTATATTTTACATGTAACACGTGTTTGTTTATCGATTGGATTGTACAGGTCATATGTCATATGAATGATGGGTAACATATTTGAATGCATTACTGCGGTCTCATCTTGTATATTACAAGAACATGACATGTTAACAGGGTTGTATACACTGATCATATCCACTGTAAGCTTAGAAGGTTGGTGTTGTAACAGGAATTGTGTGACCGTGCATTCACTGCTGGTTTGGAGGTCTGACACTCACATATATGCCATTGATCAGTGATGTCACTCCTCATATCATCCCACTTACGTATCAGAGAAACACAGGGGTTATGAGAAATAGAGCAAGCATATGAGCCAGACTTCTACACATCCTGTGAGGATCTGTACAGTTGTGACGTATGTGTTGTAGTACTTGCCACTGTGCTATACAGGTGAACAGCAATGATGTGTACATGGGTGCGGTCTGCGCTGGTGAATGGCTATCACATACTAATGCTAATCGTGTATCCCAGAGCTCTATATTGTTAGTTGCATGTAATAAAACTGTCTGAATGCAATATGTTGAGGGCTGTGTGTCATGCATGTCGCAATTTGGGTAATGTGTGGTCTGTGTAACAGATTTGTGCCATCTCACCTGTAAGTGTGTGTGTGTGTGTGTGTGTGTGTGTGTGTGTGTGTGTGTGTGTGTGTGTGTGTGTGTGTGTGTGTGTGTGTGTGTGTGTGTGTGTGTGTGTGTGTGTGTGTGTGTGTGTGTGTGTGTGTGTGTGCATTTGTGTGTGTGCACATTTGTGTGGTGTGTGTGTGTGTGTGTGTGTGTGTGTGTGCACATTTGTGTGTGTGTGTGTGTGTGTGTGTGTGTGTGTGTGTGTGTGTGTGTGTGTGTGTGTGTGTGTGTGTGTGTGTGTGTGTGTGTGTGCTTTTGGTGTGTGTGTGTGTGTGTGTGTGTGTGTGTGTGTGTGTGTGTGTGTGTGCGCTTGTGTAACAGCCAATGTCAAATTGAAGGTATTAATGTACATATGTTGTTTTCCCCTCACAAGTAACAATGGGGTTTGGGGACCACCCGTTCTGGAAACTGATATCAGTATCTCTGCAGATTCTGATAATGATGATAGGAATAGTGAGGTACAGGTGGGGCTGTCAGGGGCTGAATCTGTGCCATTGGTTTGGATCCCACTCCTGTCCACACCATCCCGGCACAAAGTGACAATGCCCACACATAGCCCATCACCAGTGGCTACAGATGATGGACAGTTGGTAGGCGGTGGCATTGAACAGGCTTGTGTGGTGACTATGGCAAAAAAAGAAGTAACATCACCAAAGGCAGAGCACATCAAAATATAAAACTCCAAAAACAAATAGTTCTGCCACCAATTCCACTTAAAAACGTTAATTAAAATATATGATGATAAGATATAAAATAAACACACTGGCTCATAAACCAGATAAGTGTTTTCGGTATAATACCTTTTTCAAATCCTAAATGTTTGCCAGTGAAACCTCCTCTTAAATATCTTCATTTCCTAGTGTTCACTCACGTAGATGCATTTAGTAACCATAGCAGCATACACACCCTTTTAGTTATGTCATTTTGAGTGCTGAAGAGCTTTCACTTTTAGTGCAGGTTTTAAAGGGACAAATGCATTCAGACCTGGTGACTTGCAAATTCATTATTCTCTTCATCTCTTCAATTTCTGTTCGGATTACTAAATCCCCACCTCTTGGTGTTTCATGAAGCCTAGTTAGTGCCATGAACTAGAAAGAATGACTGTCATTTATACTCTTCCCATCTTGCCAGGACCAGATTGGCATAACTATTTGCACATGGAGTTCCCATCACTACCCCCGACTTCTGCCAGTAGTTAGTACTATCATATAGAAATACATTGTTATATAAGACCAAATCCAAGAGACTACATAGTAAATGAATATCATTGGTTGCTTTGTGTTTCACACTAAAGTCTCTGATTGCTTCGATCCCCAAATCATTGGGTATGGACGTGAACAAATTGTTCACGTCCATAGTTACCAATAATAAATTCTTACAAGTATTCATCTGTTGCAGTTTCTTGTAAAGTCTACTTAAGAACTCAGCTGAGTCCTTGATCACTGCAGGTGCATGAGGTAGCAATTTCTTTAACTCCCCTTCTATAAAAATAGAAAGGGGTTCAGTTATCCATCCTTTTCCTGAAACGACTGGTCGCATCGAAGGGTCATGTAGATTCTTATGCACCTTAGGCATTCCATTGATGCTAGGCATAGTAGGATGATATACTTCAAAAAAATCAAACAGCTCTTTGCTTATCAATCTGTTCATGAGCTTGTCATAAAGCGTGTCTTGTACACTATGCATAATGGTGTTCAATTCTCTTTTATCAATCCTCCTGTAGGTGGCTATATCTGCTAGCATCTCCTTCATCTTGGTATCATAGAATGACATATCCATAACTATAACTGCCCCTCCTTTGTCAACTTCTTTAATCATGATGTCCTTCATATTCTGTAGTTCAAATAGTGTTCTCTTCTCATTTAGAGTTAAGTTGTGGAAATGTTTACTTCCCTTTTGCTGTCTATATTCAGCCACTTCATTTTCACATAATCGCGCAAAGGCAGCTACAGCCGGATGACATACAGGGACAAACGTACTTGGTTTCCTATATCCAATTCTAGTTTAAGATTCCTCATTGTTTATATTGCCAAAGAGATGTCTTAGAGTCACATTTCTCCCAAAATATTTTATATCTAAGATAAATTCACTCATTTGTGAATGCAAGGAGGGTATGAAACTCATTCCTTTCTCTAATAGTCGAGTCTGATCTCTTGTTAATACAATACTCAATATATTAAATACAAGGAAATCATTTATTCCTGAAACCTCCATTTCTTTCTCTCCCTGCTCTGGGGTTGTACTTCTCTCAGGGTGTTGTTCTGCAAAAAAAAAAAGAAGCTGTTGGTTAAGCGGTAAATGTACCACCCCATCTTTGGGTTTCGTGGCATTCTGTATATCCAAATTCTTGTTATTATTCAAAATGGATATATTTTCTTCACCCTGCTCAGATAGTTCTTATATGCTCTCAGTATTGATTATCGAGCTAACATTAGTCTCCAGAGCATGTATCGCAGCCTCAGGTGTTCTTGAAATCTCTCTGTTGGTTTGCCTGGGTGTGGTATGCACGTCTGCTTCTACTACAGTTCTCATTGGTTTCCTAGTGACAGTCTCCTCCTTTTCATGGCTTGCTACTATTCCATTGTTTACATTAGTCCTGGTCTGTATGGTCATTTTCTTGTCTTTCGGCCATTCAAACAGGTGACCCTTCCTAAAATCATTAAAATCCCTGGATAATTTGCTACTTTTCACTCCTTTTAACTTGGCATCATAAGTATCAAGCCTGCCCTGCTGCACCCCTAGCTTAATCAGATTGTTGTCAGATAGTGTAATTTGTTCCAGTTCATTCTGTTTTTGTTCTATAAGGGTTGCTGCTTCAACCTCCTGAGGTTTAAAAAAATTCTATCAAATGTTTCATGTAACTGAAACTAGTTTTTATATTAATCCTTTGCCATATGGCAAGCAATTCAGGATACATATTTTCATAAGTTGGCATGCATCTTACTCTTAAACCTCATGGGATAATGTGATGGTGAAGGCACACCTCCATATGAAAGAATTGCCATTGTAGATGCTTTAGTTTAAAAGCTGCATTCTCTACTTCCTTATAAATGCTCTCAAATAACAAGGTGTCTCCCCTGTTTTTGGTAGCTCCAAAGTTAAGAAGTGGGTTAGATACACCCATTACATTATTGGCATGGATCCTCCTACTTGCCATTTCCAATGCTGGCTGCTGTGGTAATGCTGATTCCATTATACAGTGGTTGTGAGACACTCCCACCAAAAAACGAACAGGCAAAAAAAGAAGAAGTAAGTAGCGTCACCAAAGGCAGAGCACATCAAACTATAAAACTCCAAAAACAAACAATTCTGCCACCAATTCCACTTAAAAACACTTGAAACTTGAAAACTTTAATTAAAATATACGATGATAAGATATAAAATAAACACACTGGATCATAAACCAGATAAGCACTTTCGGTATAATACCTTTTTCAAATCCTAAATGTTTGCCAGTGAAACGTCCTCTTAAATACCTTCATTTCCTAGTGTTCACTCATGTAGATGCATTTAGTAACCATAGCAGCATACACACCCTTTTATTTATGTCATTTTGAGTGCTGAAGAGCTTTCTCTTTCAGTGCAGGTTTTAAAGGGGCAAATACATTCAGACCTGTTGACTGATCTGATTGCAAATTCATTATCCACTTAATCTCTTCAGTTTTTGTTTGGTTTACTAAATCCCCTCCTCTTGGTGTTTCATGAAGCCTAGTTAGTGCCATGAACTAGAAAGAATGACTGTCATTTATACTAATATGCATATAAAGTGCATTGCTGGTAACTTTTTTTCTTATGTCAGATAAGTGCTTTAGGATACGTTCCTTGAGCATTTGATTAGTTTTCCCTATGTAGTATGCCTTGCAATGATTGCAGGTTGCCACATAGATAATGATCTTACTCCGACAGTTTGCAAATCCTTCAGACTTATAGTTCCTCTTAGTCAGGGGATGTGTAAAAGTATTTGAGATGTTTATATGAGAGCATGCCTTGCAACTTCCACATCTGAATGTACCAACTCTCCTGTTCATCTGAAAACTCCTGTCTTCAGAAATAGCTTCAGTTTATGTTTTATAACATAATAGTATTTTTAAGTTTTTCCTATTCTTAAAAGAAAAGCTGGGTTGATCTCCAACAATTTCCCTAATTTTGTTGTCAGATGTTAGCACTGGCCAAAATGTTCTGATGGTATTACGAATAGCAAAATTGTCAGTACAATATGTCAACTGGCATCTCAGATTGGACTTTACGTCCTTTTGCTTGATCTTAACTGTTTCACCTTTGTCTGAAAAATAGGGTCTTCCCCTCTGAAAGCGTAGTTCCAAGGTAGTTGCTTCATTGGTCTGTGTCTCTTTGACTTTGTATCCTGTCTTATTAAAGTCATTGGTAAGTTTAATTTGCTCCTCCCTATAATACTCATCCCTCGTGCTGAGCTTGGACACTCGAGTTAGTCAGTTAGTCACTATGTTGTCAAGAACATGCCTGGGATGCATGCTAGTATTGTGTAGTAAATTATTGCGCCATACAGGTTTCCTATACATTCTAGTATTGATGCTTCCTGTGTCATTTAACATTAACTTAACATCCAGGAATTCTATCTCCATACTAGAAGATGTCACTTCAAACTTCAAAAATGAAGTTGTGTTGGTCAAAAATTATACAAAATGTCCCAAGGAGGTTAAATCACCATCCCATAAGATAAAGACATCATTCACAAATCGATTATAGAAAACTATGTTTCTTTTCCATTTGTTGTTAATATCCACTTTCCATAGCTCTTCCCATCTTGCCAGGACCAGATTGCCATAACTATTTGTGCATGGAGTTCCCATCGCTACCCCTGACTTCTGCCAGTAGTAAGTACTACCATATGAAACACATTGTTATACAAGACCAATTCCAAGAGACTACAAAGTAAACGAATATCATTGGTTGTTTTGTGCTTCACACCAAAGTCTCTGAACACTTTGATCCCCAAATCATTTGGTATGGACGTGAATAAACTGTTCACATCCATAGTTACCAATAATAAATTCTTACAAGTATTCATCTGTTGCAGTTTCTTGTAAAGTCTACTTAAGAACTCCTTTGAGTCCTTGATCACTGCAGGTGCTTGAGGTAGCAATTTCTTTAACTCCCCTTCTATAAAAATAGAAAGGGGTTCAGTTATCCATCCTTTTCCTGAAACGACTGGTTTATGAGCCAGTGTGTTTATTTCATATCTTATCATCATATATTTTAATTAAATTTCTCAAGTTTCAAGTGTTTTTAAGTGGAATTGATGGCAGAACCATTTATTTTTTGGAGTGTGGTGGCTATGGCAGGTGTGAGTGTAGACACTGGCTATAGCCAGAGTCCATGCAAGGTCCTACACAGGTGAATGGACAGGGGTGCTTGCAGGAGGAACACTGCTTGTTGAGCCACTGTTGCAAGTGAAACAGAAGGAGTCACCAGACACATGTTTCAGGCTGTCATGGATGCACAGGCACATAGTGAACACCACAACACACAAATACTCATGGTGATGGATACAACTAACCCTGATTTACGTGTTGACATACATGACCTTGTTGAGGCCACATGTCAAAACACTGAGGTCATGAATAGATGGTGGGGTGAGACCTTGGCAATCCTCCACCATAGCATGTCTTTGCTAGAGCATGTAGTGGGACATCGGCATTGGCCACATGGATGTAGGTCATCACCAACAACATCTGATGAGTCCCTTAGTGGCAGTGACACCAGCACTACCAAAGGGTGGTTGCTTTCCACATCACAGTGGAGCAGACCATAGACATTTGGTCCTGTCCAGTCCTGTCAGGGCACAGATCGACCAGACAGCAGTCACCATCAGGAAGGAGTACTCCATCTAGCCTTGGGCCTGTTGGTGCAAGTAATACCCCTGGCAGGACCAATTCCCATGTCCATGCCCAAAGACGGTTACCTGGACACCCTGTAATGTATGGCACACAGCTGTCTGACATAGCCCTGTGTAAGCCAGCCAGGCAGGTCACCTCCAGATACACACAGCACCTCTGCACAGCCCATCTATTGGATACCCCTCCAAACACACACATATGATGTCAACAGTATAGCCCAGCCTAGGCCTCTGGCAAATCCACACCACACCGTGTGCACATGATGATACCTGTGCCACATCCCTATCATTCATGCCATCAATGCAGGGACATGCTAATATGGGTCTGATACACAAGGTGAATATAGTACAGTGTAGCTATGTAATACTATGTAAGGTGCTGTCTTCTTGCATTTGTTACGGGTAAACATACATGTGTATTTACCGTATTAACCAGGTGGCATTATTGCTGTTAGTACCACTGACTGAATGTAGTCTGAGATACTGTATTCTGTTAGTGTTCCAGGTGTCTGTGTGTCTGCAGGCTGTGGCCCTGCAGACATTCCCAAGAGGGAGTATGGCAGACAGGGAATACACTGACTGTGTCATAAGCAAGGTACAGCTTTACATGTACATGTATCAGGTGTGTATGTATGCATGCAACAGTGTGTGAGGGACACTGTTGTCAGACTGTGACCTTGCATACATACCCCTTGTCACAGACAGGTAGTCTTCAAACATGTCAGCATAGTGTTGTGTACTACCACAAGCTCATCCATACAGAAAATGTTACTGCAGCACTGTCAGCAGGTCCCTCACAAGCATAGCCATTACATTAACTGTAACAGATTCACCTGTCAACACCTATTGGCCCTGCTATTTCTTTACCATACACTCAACCCTGATGCAGTTGATGAGGGCATGTATGATACAGTGTATGACAGGTCTGTGGTATGTATTCCTGAGTCCACTGGGTGGAACAGGGAGATAAAATGGTATATCCTTTGCATACACACAGTAAGGACTGACACACAGGATGTGGATACAGTAACATAAACACAGTAACATAAACACGGTTGGCAATACACAGATTAGTAAACCTACATTTCCACCATTATGTACTCTACTACTACATACACATGACATGCTCCACATAGATTAAATGCATGGGACATAACACACTACCTCATACAACACATAATGTTCTGAATGCCTCCATGGATGGTGAGATAACCCACCAGACATAGGATGTGGAGTCATGTAGTGCCCCTACATGCCTGGACAAGTTATAGTGTAGCAGACATTGTATCAGCATGATGCTTCAGGCAGGTATGATGCATGATGCTGACATGTGTGTCACTACCTTCACTGTCGCCAATTTGGCAACAATGTTACATACACAGGCATTGTTAAGGAAAACAGACCACATATAGTTTACCCCCCCCCCCAAAAAAAAAGGTCTAAGCTTGTTTCCTGCCTTTCCTGCAACTAGTCTAGTCCAGATACAGATTTGTTGTATCCAGGATAGTTTGTAAGTGTCTGAGCAGTACCAAAAAGTCTGCTCTTCAATTTTTCCCTTAGATCTGCTAGTTCTCTCCCCTCCTGCACTTTTACTAGCTTATTAGTCTACCACTTTACCTGTCTTCTTGTAGCAATTATTGTAGCACACAAAAGTGCTACCAGCACTAATGGTTCTACAAGGAAACAGCTCCAGTACATATTACTAATGCCCAACTCTCCAGACATGTCTAAAGATCAGTTCCTTGTGGTGAACGTGGGCATCCTGAGGCAATGTAACAACTACCTCATCTATACTGACAACCCTTTTCTCTTACCTCCCAACACTGAGACTTGTGAGAGATGCACTTAAATATCTAAATTGGAAGCCACACATTCTCCAGCCAAGACTGGAATAGCTGGTCAAGAGGAGAAGGTCAACACTTGCACCAGACCACATGGAACACATAGCCCTCCAAAACACACAACAGCACTGCCTTCACATAAAAACACAAACCACACACCCACCTGCATGGAGGTTCTCATAACAAATCTACACAAACAGCAGAGGCCTCCAAGGCAGAAATGCACTTGACCACCACAACACAACACCAATCATGAGACACATAACTATCCTAAACAATGTGCCACTCAACCAAAGCCCCTACAGCAAAACAGCATGCCCAACACACTAGTCATAGGTGACTCAATAGTGAGGCACACTGATGTCCCAGTCACTAGGTTAAATAAGGAGAAAGTAAGTCAGCTGCCTGTCAGGTGCCAGGATCTACCACATAATGCATGCACTCAGGTCCCTCAATGACAGGTACAAATATGATTCTGTCATTGTACATGTGGGTATGAATGACCTGAGACATACCTCCCTGGACTACATGAAAAGAGACATGGAGTAGCTCTCAGATTATGTAGCCCAGGCGGGTATGACCTTAGCCCTGAGCAGCATCCTACCATCACCCAGAATGATACCACAGTACAAGCAGTAACTGATAGATTTCAACATTTGGCTAAGTTTCTGGTGTCATTCCAAGGGGATACAGTGTCTGCCTGAGATGACATGATTGACATGATTGACAGACCTCGATGCTTTGCCAGAGATAGCCTGCATCTGTCAATCCTGGGCTTCCGGATATTGGCCAAGGCTCTTGCCACCCCTATAGTGCCTTTATAAGCTGTGTTCCATAGACCAAATTACCACCATGACAGCAACAAACAAATACAATCTGAGGGTCATGCTGCTCAATGCTAGAAATGTAAATCTCAAAATGAACTTGCTCGAAGCACCCCTTAAAATGGAGATCATCAACATTTGTGCTGTGACAGAGACCTGGTTCAAAGCAGTAGAAAGCACCCCTACACTACCAAGATATAACTCATTCCACACCTTTCGGCCCAAGAACTTGGACCGAAGCTCCAAAAGCAGTGGTGTTTCCATATTCATAAATGATGCACACACCACCAGACTGGTAGCTCAACATAATGCATCAGAGATACTTCAGGTGCAGCTAACACTGGGTAAGACAATGAATCAGGTCATAGTCTGCTATAGGTCCCCAACCATGTACCAAGACCCATAATCCTAAGCATCCTGGAGAATATTAGACTCCAACCTAACTCTCTCATACTGGGTGACTTCAACTACCCCTCCATTAACTGGGAAAACTACTCATGTAGCAATACACTTGCCCAATGTTTTCTAGAATTCATTAATTCAAATGCCCTGGACCAGCTCATTCATACCCCAACTAGAGGTAGCAACTTCCCTGACCTGGTCATTACTAACATGGGTGACCATTGCTCTACTCCAATAGTCAACTGCTCCCTGGTTAGATCTGACCACAAACTAATCATCTTGGAAATTCCCAACCCTCCCACCCCCCTGAAAGGTAACCACCATGAAAAGCTTCTCCAAAGCTAACCTTGAGCTCCTAAAACAGAGGTAGCTAACTTCACGGCATCCATGCAAATGGACAATAGTTGCATGACTGCCAGATCATAAACCAACGCACTTTATGAACAAGTACACAAAAGCATGGATCTCACCATACCTATCAGAACCAAGACTCTCTCCTCCTAAAAAGGAAGCCAATCTGGTGGTCCACTGACATAAACAAACTCTACAAGAGAAGAAAGAAACTGATGCGGAATAAGGTGAAGTCCCAAGACTGGAAAAACTCCTTATCAGCCTCAACAAAAGGTTGAGATCCCTCACCAAATCCTCTACAGCTAGCTGTGAAAACAGAATTGCAGCAGATGGTAAAGACAACCACAAGGCCTTCTATAGTTATGTAAAGACTCTCCATCACAATACCTAGATTTGTTCTGAACTACTGCACAATGGCATGTCCTATGCCAAGCCAACAGATATAATATAATATCGCCCAATATACTGGCCAACAGATTCAGTGCCAACTTTACTCCACTCTCCCCACCAAAGGACCAATCACAGTACCAGTAGATTGCCAGGCACCTAGTATTACTGCTGCACAGGTTAAAACAGCACTGTCCAAGGCCAAAAATACTGCTTCTATGGGATGTGACAATATACCTGGCTCTGTCCTACATGAACTACAGAGTGAACTGGGACCACACCTGTGTGCCCTGTTCAATCACAGTCTCACGTCAGGCTTTGTCCCTATCAAATGACACACTGCTACAGTCATCCCTCTTCACAAAGGAGGAGCAACTACAGACCCTGGGCACTATCACCCCATTTGCCCAACAAGTATAGAACGCATTATCATGGACCTAATAAACAAGGATATAAGGAATCTCCAAACTCTGAATCCCACACAATTTGGTTTTGTGAAGGGTAGATCATGCCTGCTCAATCTGGTCAACTTCTTTGAGTCAGTCACCAGAGCTGTGGATGACAGCAAGATGGTTTATACAGCCTACCTTGATCTGGCCAAGGCCTTTGATACCATTCCCCATGCAGGAATCACAGAAAAACTACCAAGCTAGGCATCAACCCGAATATCACTAGGTGGGTTACAAACTGGCTCACAGATAGAATCCACAGTGTGAAAGTAGCTGACTCCAAGTCACGAGTGGAGTCCCACAGGATTCAGTCCTGGGTCCTCTCCTGTTTGGTTTCTACTTCTCTGAAGTCCAGGCCAACATGAAGGGACTCTGGTTGACAAAGTTCATACAAGATTGCAAGTTGGGAGCTATTATTAACTCCCCATGTGATGTTGACATCCTACAGAAAGGCATCACTGAGACTAAGGACTGGTGTCAGAACCATGGCCTTAAGTTCAATGCCAAAAAATGTGTTGTCTTCCTCATTGGGAAAAACTTGGTTCCCATAAATTACCACATCGATGGTAGTCCACTGAACACAGACGTTGTTATAACAGATCTGGGAACACAGGTTGACAGCAATCTCTCTCTTTTGACCACCACATTCCCACTGTGGTCAGAAAGTCCTTCTATGTGGCACATCTCATTACTAAGGGTTTTGCATCCAGGAAGAAAAATGTCATTGTCTCCCTCTACTCTTCCCTCATTAGGCCAATCATCGAGTACAATTCCCCATTTAACATGTACCTCACTAGACACCTGCAACAACTGGGGAGGCCACAAAAGTACTTCATAAAGATGATCCTAGGCCTTAAACAGTTTTCCTATATGGGCAGACTCAAACAACTCCAACTATACTCTGTCTCATATCGCCTACTTAGAAGCAATCTCTGCTTGACTTACAAAGCCATGTCTGACCAAGCTCTGTTAGAAATGCTACATCTAAAGAAATCCCAAGAAAGGTCAGAAAGTCCTTCTATGTTGCACATCTCATTACTAAGGGTTTTGCATCCAGGAAGAAAAAGGTCATTGTCTCCCGCTACTCTTCCCTCATTAGGCCAATCATCGAGTACAATGCCCCATTTGACATGTACCTCACTAGACACCTGCAACAACTGGGGAGGCCACAAAAGTACTTCATAAAGATGATCCTAGGCCTTAAACAGTTGTCCTATATGGGCAGACTCAAACAACTCCAACTATACTCTGTCTTATATCGCCTACTTAGAAGCAATCTCTGCTTGACTTACAAAGCCATGTCTGACCCAGCTCTGTTAGAAATGCTACATCTAAAGAAATCCCAATCCCTCCTTCACACCACATGCTCCAGAGACCTCAACCTCATTATCACAATCAACAGAACATGCTGGGAAAGACAGGTTCATAACCCAGAGACTGCCCATGCTATGGAATAGACTTCCCATACATGTCAAACAGAGCACATCACTGGCCCTCTTTAAGAGAAATATTGCTGAATGGATGGGAAATAGAAAACTCACCCAGGGGAATCACTCCAGTGGCTCTACTCAACAGAGGCACTGGGAACTAATGTCAGCTGACATGATGCCTGCGTAATCCTGTGGGTTAGGTTGGTAAAGGCTCCAGGTCCATTAGCCTAGTACACACCTATGAACCTAAATATCTGGATTTACATAGACATCCGTAGAGACAACTGGTATGGCCTCCAGAATTGTTTAACATGCTGCATGTGAGGCAATTGCCATTACCACACTATATAAAGTAATTCTATTGGGAGGTGGTAAACAAGTGTGGATGGTGCAGCAATAATAATGGTTAAAACCAAACCAGATATGATTTTCACCCAAAGACACACACACATACACACACACACACACACACACACACACACACACACACACACACACACACACACACACACACACACACACACAAACACAGTTGCCAGTAATGAGATTAGAACCCCTACCTATCAAGTTATTTCTATTATAGTGTTACACAGTTATCAGATGTGTCATGGAGCTTACATAGTTTTTCTTATTCTCAAAGTACTTCTAAGGTGAATGACATGAGCAGGCCTAATAAAGTAGGGTGATGGGACATTTACAGGGTGGTACACAAAATCAAAATGGTATAACACACACACTATATGATTCTCACATGCACACAAACAGTTGCCTGTATTGAGACTAGAACTCCTGCCTATCTAGTTATTTCTATTACAGTGTTACACAGTTATCAGACATGCCACAGGGCTTATACAATTTCATCTAGTCCAAAGGTACTTCTAAGGTGAATGACATCAACAGGACTAGTAAATTAGGGTGAGGGGAAGTGTAAAGGATGGTACACAAAATATTTGATTCACACACACACACACACACACACACACACACACACACACACACACACACACACACACACACACACACACACACACACACACACACACTCGCCAGTATTGATATTAGAATTCCTGCCTCTAGTTATTTTTACTATAGTGTTATGCAGTTATCAGATAAGCCACAGGGCTTATATAACTTCACTCAGTCCAAAGGTACTTGTAAGGTGAATGACATCAACAGGACTTGTAAATTATAGTGACAGGAAGTGTTAAAGGGTGGTACACAACCCAAAATGGTATAATGCACGCAGTATATGATTTTCACATAAATATTTACCAGTATTGGAATTAGAACCCATGCCTATCTAGTTATTTATACTACATTGTTACACAGTTACTGCACATGCTACAGAGCTTACTGGACTAACAACTGGTTAAAGGTGCTGATAACTGCACAGCAGAGGTAAAGTATTACAGATGGCAGAAAGTTTGCCTTCAGTTTTCCCCTAGATCTTACTAGTTCTTTCTCTCTTGCACTTCAAATAGCATAACAGATTTGGACTTCAACAGGTTATTGCATCAATAAGTGTAGCACACCTGGGAGCCATCAGCAGTAATCATTTCTCACAGAATTAGCTCAAGTACTTAGTAGTTATGACCACCCCTCCTGGCATGATTGAAGTGCAGTTTTCTGTGCTTTCACCCATTAACCTGGTGCACTTGGCCATTCTGAGGCACTGTTGCAACTGCTTCATGTCAACAGACACCCCTCTCCTCTAAACTTGAAACACTCAGACTTGAGAAAGTTACCCCTATATCACCAAATTTGGAAATATGCACTCTACAATGAATACTGGACTAGCTGGTCAAGAGAATAAGGTCAACACCTGTATGACACCATGTGGAACACATAGCTTGCCACAACACCCACTATCACAGCCCTGACATACACTCACAAACCACACACCCACCTTCACAGGGGCACTCAATGGACATTTATACCAACAACACAGACCAGCAAGACAGATACCCACTCAGCCACTACAAAACAGCACATGCCAAAGGAGACATGTTTCATCTACATGGTGTGCCCCTCAACCTAAGCCACTAAGGCTAACCACCTTGCCCACAGTAATCATTAGTGACTCAATACTGAGGAACACAGATGTCTGACTCACTAGGTTGATTATGGACAAGGTAACAGCCAGCTGTCCATCACATTCCAGCAACCAAGACATGACACACCCAGTGAGATCAATTCACAACAACTAGAAGTATCACTCTGCCATCATCCATGTGAGTGTGAATGGCCTGAGATGCACCTCCCTGGACTATATGACAAGAGACATGGTTGAGCTCTCAGATTATGTGGCCCAGGCAGGTATGACAATAGCCCTGAGCAGTATACTATCATCACCCAGAATGATGCTGCAGTACTATCAACAAATGATTGACTTCAACATTGGCTTATGTGTTGTTTGCCATTCTCAGGGGATCCAGTCTCTCTCTCTCTCTGCTTATGATAACATGATTGACAGACCTCAATGCCTTGCCAGAGATAGCCTGCATCTGTCACCCCTGGGTTTCCAGTTACTGGCTAAGTCTCTTGCCACCCCTATAGTGACTTTTTAGGCAGTGCTCCAAATCACATTACCACCATAACAGCTAGACATGAATGCAGTCTGAGAGTCATGTTGCTCAACAGTAGACATCTAACTCTCAAGATACAGTCATTCAAAGCAGTCCTCAAAATGGAGAACATTGACAGTTGTTCTGTAACAGAGAGTTAGTATACAGCAGCAGACAGCAGCCCTGCACTAACAGGCTATGATGTATTCCACATATGTCAGCCCCAAAACATGGACCACAGCTCCACATGTGGGGGTGTCTCCCTATTCATAACAGATATGAACACCTCCAGGCTAGTATCCCAGCATAATGGATCTGAGATACTTCAGGTACAACTGACTTGGGTAATAGTGCAATCCAGGTAATAGCCTGCTATGGGTCTACATCCATGTCCCTAGACTGTCAATCCACATTCTTCAACACCGTGGCATCTATCAAGGTCCAACCCAGCACTGACATAGTAGGAAACTTCAAGTACCCCTCCGACAACTGGGAAAAGTACTCATGCTCCAATAGACTGTCCCAAAGCATCCTGAAATTCATCTGTTCCAATGCCTTTGACTGGCTCATACTGACCCCCAGTAGAGGATGCAACAACCTTGACCTGTGTTGATTGCTTACATATGGGGCCATTGCTTGACAACTGTACTCAATCCCTACCTGGTCAGATCCAAACATGATGTAACCACCATGGCAATCCGCAGCTCATCCACACCCCCCACAAAGGTAACCACCTTGAAAAATCTCTCCAAAGCTGACTTTGAAGTAATAAAAACAGGGGTGGTGACTTCACTGCACCCATGCCAATGGAAAATAGCTGCATGACTGTTGACTCATACACAAATGCACTGTACAAATGTACATGAATGCATGGTACTAGCCATAGCCAACAGAAGCAAGACGTTTTCCTCCAAACACTGGAAGCTAATGTGATGGTTTCTTTTCATTACTAAAGTGTACAACAGAAGGAAGAAACTATTGCAGAAAAAGGTTGTGTTCCAAGACTGGTAAACCCCACTTATTAGCCTCAACAAGAACTTGAGATCCCTCATGGAATCATCTACAGCCAGCTATGAAGGCAGAATTGCAGCAGACACTGACAACAATCACAAAAGCCTTTGATAGTTATACCAAAAACCTCCACAGCAATGCCCACAAGTGCTGTGAGTTACTGCACAATGCTAACTCCTATTCTGAGCCAACAGATATTGGCAACAGTCTTGCCAACACATTCAGTGCCAGTTTTACCCTTCACTCCCGTGTAAGGGAACAATCACAATGGCAGATGAATGCCAGGCATCCAGCATTACTGCAGCCCAGGTTAGACCTGCATTGTCCACAGGCAAGAATACAGTTTTCATGGGACCCAAACATATCTGCGGCTGTGTTCTACATGACATACAAAGAGACCTGGCACCCCATCTGTATGTTCTGTTCGGTCACAACCTCACCTCAGGCTTTGTCCCTCCAAAATTGTGCACTGCTACAGTCATCCCTCTCCATAAAGGGGTAACAACTACAGACCCTGGGGATTATTGGCCCATTAGCCAGATGAGTCTACAATGTACAGGTATGGACCACATCATCAGGAACCTGCTTAACAAAGATATAGTTAATCTCCAGTCTCTGGATCCAACACAGTTTGGCTTTGTGAATGGCAGATCATGCCTGCTCAACCTGGTTGACTTCCTTGAGTGAGTCACCAGGGCTGTGTATGGCGGTAAGGAACTGCATACAGCCTACTTCAATCTGGCCAAGGCTTTTGATACCATTCCTTCGACAGGAATTATTGATAAACCACCAAACTAGGCATCAACCCCTATATCAGTAATTGAGTTGCAAATTGGTTCACAGAACACACAGTGTGACAGTGGCAAACTCGAATTCAGACTGCCAAGCAGTCACGAGTGGAGTCCCACAGGGTCAGTACTAGGTAGTCTCCTGTCCAGAATCTACTTCTCAGGAGTCCAGCCCAACACAGAGGAACTCTAGCTGACCAAGTTTACAGAGGACTGCAAGCTGGGAGCCATCATTAACACCAGAAGGTATGCAGACATCCTACAGAAAAGCCTCACTGAGTCAATGAGTGGTGTGGAAACCATGGCCAGAAGCTTAACACCACAAAATGCATCGTCGTTCCCTTTGGTAAAACACTCAATTCCCAGTAAGTACCACATTGATGGGAGCCCAATGAACACTGCAGGCATTATAAGAGATGCGGGGACACAGGCTGACAGCAACTTCTCCTTCAAGCACCACATTCCCACTGTGGTTAGGAATTCTTTCTATATGGTACCTCACATTCCCAAAAGTTTTGCATCCAGGAAGACAGAGGTAATTATCTCTGTCTACTCTTCCCTTATTAGACCACTCAACAAGCATTATGGCCCATTTGGCAAGTACCTTACTAGATACCTGCAACAGCTGGGGAAGGCCACAGAAGTACCTCACAAAGAGGTTCCTGGGCATTAAACACATGTCCTGCACAGAGAGACTCAGAATACTCCAGCTATTCTCTATGTCATATCACCTACTTAGAGGCTATTTGTGCTTGACTTACAAAGCCATGTCTGACCCAGCTGTTTTAGACATGCTACTTATGAAGACATCCCAATCCCTCCACACCACACATTGCAGAGACTTCTACCTCATTACCACAATCAACACAACATGCTGGTGGGACAGGTCCCTCACCAAGAGACTGCACATACCCTGGAATACACTTCCTATACATGTCATGCAGAGCACCTAGCTGACCCTGTTTCATGGAAATCTTGATGAGTGGATGGGTAATAGACAGTTCACCCCAAGGATCACTGCAGTGGCTCTACTTGATACAGGAACTGGGAAGTAACATCGGGTGGCACAATCGCGGGGCCCTTCTATGGGATAGGCTTGTAAAGGCTCCTGGGCCATTAGCATACTACACACTTATGAACCTATAAGAGGAATGATATCAGCAGGACTGATAAAGTAGGGCAGTGGTTGTTAAACTTATCAAAATACTTTGTCCTACAAACAGACACACTTACACATACGCACACATTTGCCAGATGTAAGAGTATAACCTCTACCTAACTAGCTATTTAGACCATACTGTACCCATTGCATGCACTACAGAGCTTATGGAGCTAACAGCTAGCCAAAGGTACTGATATGGGGAATGCCATCAGCAGGACTGATAAAGTAGGGCAGTGGGTGGGAAACATATCAAAATATGTCTACCTACAAACATACACACTTACACACACATTTGCCAGGTACAAGAGTAGAACTGCTGCCTAACTAGTTCATAGGTTCATAGGTAGGTACTAGGCTATCTGCACAAAGGCATTTATAAGCCTTTGCCAGAATGTGTTGGCTTTCGCCGCCACCTTAGATTAATTCCCTGTGCCTCTGTCCAGCAGAGCCACTGAAGTGATCCCCAGGGTAAACTTTGTGTTTCCCAGCCACTCATCAAGGCTTCTCATGAAGAGTGTTCATGAGGAGCTCTTCCTAATGTAGATTGAAATCTTCTTACAAAGCATGGGAAGCCTCTGGGACAGGAATCTATCCCTCCAGCACATCCTATTTATTGTTGTGGTGAGGTTTAGAACCCTAGAGTGTGTGGCTCAAGGGGTATGGATTTCTTTAGGTGGAGCATGTCCATCAATTCTGGGTTGGATATGGCCTTGTAAGTCAGGCAGAGATCACCTCTGAGTAGGCAGTATGCAACCGAGTACAGCTGAAGTTTCTTCAGTCGAGCTGCATAAGGCATCTGTTTGAGGCCAGTAATCCTCTTGGTGAGGTACATCTGTGGTCTTTCCAGCTGTTGCAGGTGTCTTGTAAGGTACATCCCAAATGGGGCATTGTACTCTATGATGGGTCTGATGAGTGATGAGTAGAGGGGCACAATGACCTCTTTTGATCTGGATGTGAACCCTTTTGTGATTAGGTGGGCCACGTAGAAGGATTTTCTAACCACTTTGGCAATGTGATTATCAAAGGAGAGATTAATATCTACTTGGGTCCCTAGATCCCTTATTACATCTTCCGTATTTAGGGGACTACCACTTATGTGGTAATTTGTGGGTACTTTGTTTTTTTCCAAAGGGGATGACTATGCACTTTTTGGCATTTAGCTTGAGGCCATGATTTTGACACTAGGTATCCATCTCAGTGAGACCCTTTAGGAGGATGTCTGTGTCAGCCGAAGAGTCAATTATCGCCCCTATTTTGCAGTTGTCTGTGAACTTGGTCAGCCATAGTCCTCCTGTGCTTGCCTGTACCTCTGAGAAGTATATGCCAAACAGGAGGGGTCCTAGGACTGAGCCCTGGGGAATGCCACCTGTAACCGGTTTAGAGTCGGACCTAGCTCCTGCAACTGTCACCATGCGGGTTCTGTCCATGAGCCAGTTGGCAACCCATCTTGTGACATGGGGGTTTATATTCAGGCTGGTGAGCGTGTCTATAATACCAGAATGGGGAATGGTATTGAAGGCCTTTACAAGGTCTAGGTAGGCTGTGTGTACCACCTTTCCCCCATCTATAGCCTTGGTAACTGCCTCAAAGAAGTCCACCAGGTTAAGGAGGTATGATCTGCCATTAATAAAGCCAAACTGGGTAGGATCCAGTGTTTGAAGGTTCCCAATGTCTCTGTTAATGAGTTCCATGATGATGCACTCCATAGCCTTGCAGACCAAGCTGGTCAGGCTTATAGGGCGATAGTTCCTGGGGTCTGTTGTGGCTCCACCTTTGTGAAGCAGAATAACCGTTGCTGTGCACCACTCTATGGGTACATAGCCTGCGGAGAGGCTGAGTGTTAACAGTGTGTTTAGGTGAGGGGTTAGTTCATCTTTGAACTCATGTAGGATGCAGCCTGGGACACTGTCTGGTCCCATTGATGCTGTGTTTTTGGCTTTTGAGACGGCTGTTTTAACCTGAGTGTCTGTGATTTCAAGGGCTCTACATTCTTCTGGTATGGTTATGGACCCTTTTGGGTGTGAGAGGGGGGTGAAGTTTGCACTGATCCTGTCTGCCAGGATGTTGGTGTGTTGGTGATATCGATCGGTTCAGTGTGTTATGTGCCATTCTGCACTAACTCCAAGCAGAGCTGAGAATTGCTACTTAGATTCTTGACATAGTTAAAGAATGCCTTGTGGTTATCTTTGGAGTCCTTGGCAATTTTCCTTTCAAAGCTAGCCTTGGATGATTTTATGAGGGATTGTAGTTTCTTGCTGATACTGATCAGGGATCTCTTCCCTTTTTGGGATTTTACTCTTTTCTATACTAGTTTCCTCCTTCTGTTGTATAGCTTGTTTATGGCAGGGGTCAACCAGACTGGTTTCCTTTTCTTGGAAGAGTGAGTCTTGGTTTTGCTTGGGATAGCATGATCTATGCAGTCTTGCAGGTGCCCATAGAATGCACTAGTAAAGGATTTTGCAGCTTGGACAGCATTATCCTTTAGCATGGAGGCTTTGAAACTTTCCACCTCGGTCTTAAGTAACATGAAGTTTACTTTTGAAATGTTTTTCATGGTGGTTTCCTTGACCAAGGGTGGGGATGGAATGTGGATATCCAGAGTGATTTGTTTATGGTCAGATCTAACCAGCGAGGGGTTGACCTCCTGTGTGGAATACTGGTCGACCATGCTGGTGATGATCAGGTCAAATATGTTGTCACCTCTGGTGGGAGTGTTGACCAGTTGATCCAGGGTGTTTGAGTTTATAAACTTTAAGAAATGTTCGGCAAGGGAGTTAGTACTTGAGTAGTTCTCCCAGTTAATGTTTGGGTAATTGAAATCACCCAGTATTAGGGTGTTTGGTAGGACCTTTATGTTTCCCAGTGTTTCCAGAAACACAGAATGGGGTCCTGGGACATGGTGGGCGATCTGTAGCAAGCTACAATTTGAATTGCAGTTTTGTCCCTTGTAAGTTGCACGTGGATGATATCTGAATCATTGTGCTGTGTCCGGGTTCTGTGGCCGAAATGTATAGTATGAGTTGTAGCCTGGTAGTGCTGGGTTGCTCTCTGGAGCCTTAAAGAGGTTTCTGTTACTGCACATATATCAATTTTCTCCATACTGAGGAGTGCCTCGAGTGCATGCATTTTGAGGTTTAGACTTCTTGCATTGAGTAGCATTACTCTCAATTTTTTGTAACTTGTGCTATTTACGGTGGTGGGTTTGTCTTGCCTAAAAAAAGGCACTATGGGGGTGGCAAGAGCCTTGGCCAGTATTCAAAAGCCTAAGGGTGACAGGTGCAAGCTGTCTCTAGCAAAGCAGCATGGTTTGTGACCCCATGCTGCTGTGTCTATCCTCCTGTGTCTCTCTAAATATCACTGTCCATCTCTCACTTCCCCACATCTATGTGTGTGTGTGTGTGTGTGTGTGTGTGTGTGTGTGTGTGTGTGTGTGTGTGTGTGTGTGTGTGTGTGTGTGTGTGTGTGTGTGTGTGTGTGTGTGTGTGTGTGTGTGTGTGTGTGTGTGTGTGCATGCTTGACATATATAGTTATCTGTTAGCCATATATGTCTGCATGTGTATCACACAGAGCAGGTGAGGATATATCACATATGGGCCACCTACAGCTAGCTGGGGTTAATCCTGTCTGATGTGTGTGTCGAGACATTTAAGGGGCACATAGCTGACTGTATGCACAGATACATCTATACAATATAGTAATATAGACCAATGTAGGTTCCAACATGTCCTGTGAAGGTTCCAACATGTCCTGTGATTCTCTAAGTGTAGTAGAATACCCAGTGTGACCTTGTATAGTTAGAGTGGGACTCCATTTCAGACATAAGTGTACTCTGGTCCAGGGTTTTGTGTGCTACAGACATACCTCTCAGAGGTACAGAGGACTTTCCTCGGGGTAATGGCTTATTTGGGCAGACATTTTCTGACATATCTGTATTCTGACAGTGCAATGTATTGTGTCATTACCTAGTGTCAGACATCCTCAAATCATCGCAGTGCTTTACCAGAGGAATACTAGTCGTATGATGTGTAGACTGATATTATAATGGCAGCAGTATACACTCTTGCCCAACAGGGCCAGATGAGAGGTGTGGCTACAGAGAGTTAAGTTATAGTCCAGCAACTTGTTGATATACTGGCTGGGGATCTTCTGCTTCTGTGGCATCTGTGTAACCTGAGATGCTTCTGTGGCATCTGAGTAACCTGAGATGTGATATCCTGGTGTGGTCTTACCTGTCTGCTGTACATTTTTTGGCAGATTGTCCAGGTGTTTGGCTAGAGGTTTTGTCCAGTCTACATAAACATGTGTTTTATGACAAGTTATTTCAGTATAATTGAAGAGTGATGTTACAAAATATTGACAGACATTACTGTGTCAGCCTATATAACCTTCAGACAATTCCTGCTACTGCAAACCCCTCACCCTACCAACTTTCTCAGTATGTCAGGCAATATTTTCTACACATGCCTATCATTGTGCCTTTGTTCCATATTTACTTCTGCCCTTGTTCAGACATGTTCCTGTCAGAGATTTGGTGTTATAGGTGTGCATACAGACTGCATTGTACTGTGCAGGCATGTCCATTGTATATAAAAGCAGACATAAAACAAGGAAAAAAGCCATATTGACAATGACCGCTGGCAACAGCGCCAAGAAGCATGATTATTTACAAAAGCCCTAGCACCTCGGCTACACAGCCCTCAAGAAGTCCATTATACATGTAATATCTTCCACATAGCACTGTGACTTTCAGGTATGTTAGTGGCAGAGCAATAGGTGTCACTGACATGCATAATCATTGGCATTACAGTTATCTGCACATGTCCCTGTGACAGACAGTCTGTACTTAGGACAGTACAAGATGACAGCCAGCAAAACATGCTGGCCAGATCCTGACAGCATTGACCACACATGGACATAGCTCATTGATCCCTGCATATTGAGCAAATGCAACATGTTTTCATGTGTATTGGGACAGCCCTATCAATCTGTGTTATGCTGCTATTTGCCTGCAAACATACATGTTACTGCATTTCTGTAGTATATGGGGGGAGCACACCTGTCAACTGTAGACATGTGCAGAGACTGTGCTGATATTTGCTTTACATTTTGATTCCATTAACCATACTATTGTGCCCTGTCTTGGGGACTACAGGCATATCAGTAAGGATCACAGGTCAAATTGTTATGGCATACATTTGCAAGTCAGACTTGTTACCCTTCAGAGCCTTACTGCAACTGTGAGACCTGCTGTATAATGACTGTGTTGGTCTGTATGGGGGGGGGGGGGGTGATTCAACATTTCTGCTATTTGTGGAGCTTTTCCAGGCCTTTCTCTCTGGTTTTCTACAGCTAACTTGCTGTGTGGGTCTGAGAGGTGGTATGGGACCCCACACACTGACATGTATGGCTGTGAGCTATGAACCCCCAGTTAGTTTGACCCACATATATACTGCAGTGGGATTTGCCACCTTGAGTACTACTATATAGTGTTGGAAGGCCAGTATTGGGCAGACATTTCCTGGTGTCCCACATAGCTGTCAGTTGCCTGCTGCTATCCCAGTACTCCTCCCCATTCCCTTGCATGCATGCAACAATACCATACATATGCTAGCAGAACATACTGATGCATTAATTTACTGTTAAGGCAACTGACTTACCTTGTGCCTGTGGCAGTTGTGTGTACAGAGCTTGAGGGCTGCCTGTGTTGGATACACACAGTACACTACCTATACATGGTAAGTTACAGGTAGTGTGATATGTGTGTCATCCCTTTTTACTATGTGTGCGAGCAGAGAGAGGTGTCAATCCCTGAGTGCCTACAATGTCAGTGTGTGCACTATGCATTGACTCTTTGCCAAGGCCAGGCCATACTGAACACACCTCCGTCTGCCTGCAGAGGCTGGCTCAAGGGGTTCCTCATCCGAGTCCCTTTGTGCCTGTGGGGACCTTGGCAATGGTGGGGGGCTGTGTGGCCCTTCCCCATCATGTTCCTGCTGCAGCTGTTTCCGTGGGATCATATTGTTTAGCATGACACATACTACGAACATGTGTGCACATGTGAGTGGAGAGTACTGCAAGGCTCCACCAGATATGTCCAGGCAGTGGAACCATGACTTGAGCACCCCAAACACATGCTCTATAATGATCCTGGTTTGTGCATGTACCTCATTATGGCATTCATGCATGGGTATGTGTGCATTTCTGATGAGTGTCATCATCCACGGCTCCAGTGCATAGCCAGCATCTCCCACCAGATGGCCGTACAGGATGTCCCCCCCCCTTGGCAAATCCCTGATACAGCTGTGAGGAATGCCAGATGTGGGAGTCATGATAGCTTCCAGGGCTGCCAGCACACATTCATGATAATGCCCTAGGCATTGCACATGACCTGGCAGTTGATGGAGGGGAAGCCCTTACAGTTTATGTAGACCCTACCCTGCTCATTGGGTGATACTGGATATGCGTGCAGTGTATGGTACCCGGTACCTCTGGGTATTCAGTTACATGGTGGGAGAGGAGCTTATTGCTGGTCAGTTCCTCATAGGTGTTGGGGAAGTATATGTGGTCACGGGCATTTGGTAGCATGGCATCCAGGACCTGGTGGAGTACTCTGAATGTAGATGCCTGTGACACCCCCATGATATCCTCAGTAGGTCTTTGGAAAGTACCTATAGCTACTATTCTTAAGGATATACATACCTTAGTATCCACTGGGATGGGTTCCCCTCTGCTCATTCTGGATGTGAGGTGAGGCTGGCACAGCTCCATAATTTGCTGAAATATGTCCTGTAGCACTCTACTATCTCCAGGTCATGTAGCCCCTGGCAGGTTACCCTGGGTCTGAACACTCTTCTCCTCCTCCTGAGTCCGCGGCAATTGTCAGCATTATCCTCCTCGGTTCTCAGCATTATCCTCCTCTCTGCCCTCAGCCTCTGGCACATACTGATGCTGCCACCTATATTACTCATGGCTTTGATTTGGCCACTGTGAGTGTTAGAGGCATTACTGGTAAATTGTGCATGATTGCCTTTATTCTGATGTTGCCTTTTTAAATTATTTTTTACTTACATCTCCTCCCACTTCAGCTGTGCAGCCACCTGCCAGCTGTATAATTATGTGCTTTGCCTGCCCATTGTAAGTTTCAAGGGTCCCATATTACTGATTTCTACTTCATATTTCTCCTTTATTGTGCTGTTGCCCTTTAATTTTTTTACATCTCCTCCAATTTTCAGCTATGCAGCCACCTGCCAGCTGTATTATTGTGTGCTTTACCTGGCCCATTGTGAGTTGCAAGAGTCCCATATTAGTGCTTTCTACTTCATTTCTCCTTTATTGTGCTGTTGCCCTTTACTATTTTTTTTTACATCTCCTCCCATTTTCAGTTATGCAGCCACCTGCTGGCTGTACTAATGAGTGCTTTCAATGGCCCATTGTGTGTTGCAGTATCCCGTGTTGCTGCTTGTACTGCATTTCTCTTGTTCTGCTATTTCCTTTTACTTTTCCTATGTCTTTCCTGTTTAATCCCCGGTGCACCACCCAGATCCATTTAGCTAGTGTAAACAGCAAGAAATGGCCCTCTCCTGGTTGCGAACATGCTCCTCAGTTCATGGAATAGCAGTAAACAGCCTCAGATACATCCGCTCACTTTGCTGTGCTTAGCTAAGCAGAAACCAGCCAACAAAGCTCCAATGTGCTTATAGCAAGCATGACACACCCCCTTTTCATGTTACTTGTTCATCCTGCCTACATGATCATGTTAGAGCACCTACACAGTTAGATCCAGTCTGACACTTAGAAGAAATCTGTGATTCAGTATAAATCCCCTTATTAACATACCCCACTGCCTTAAGCTCTAGTTACTACACTACACATGAGCCTTCCCTGTTAGCAACCACTGTTCCATGCCATTGTTTAATTTCTGCATGCCATTGACTATAATGATAAAATGTAGAATTCCCTAATGTTCACATTTTCACTCTTATTTTTAACTTTTTTGCCCCCTCCTACTAGCGTACCACTTCCCATGCACTCAATGGCTGAGATTGGACACCAATAATAAAAGTTTAATTTTTTTTTGCATGCCAATGGCCATATATTTGGCCATTAGCATGCATAACCACTCTAATACATGCTTTATTGAGTGCTGACATGCCTCCATTGTGTTTGTTTGTGTCTTTCGGCTTTTCCCAGTTAGGGGTCGCCACAGCGAAACTCCGGTCCGCTGATGATTGGCAGTAGATTTTTACATACTGGCTTGCCGGGCCTAATGCACAACCTTCAACGAAGGAAGGCCCATTCACGCTTGTTGCCAAACAGAAGACGCTCTTAACTGAGAATTGAATGGGCAATGTCTAACTATGAGGCAACAATGCTACCGCAGCACCACCACCACAGTAGAAGTTGCAGAAATGTATTTGGTTAGTATCTGAATACATTTCTGCACCTTACACTCTAATCACATTAATGAGGACAGGAGTGTGATGACATCATCTAACATTTAGGAAGCAGGTAAAGGGCGAGGTGGGGGCCCTTATATGGCATGTTTGGAATTGCAAGTCCCTGAATTACCATTTCAGTCAGCAAATAAAGACATTTCTATGGTCATTGGTGGAAATTCCTTAAAAAACAGGTACAGGAAAGAGCAGCGCAATTTCTCAGGGCAGAACAGAGGTCAGAGCAGCAAAAGAAGACAATATTGACGGACTTTACTAAAACTGTGAATACTGTGAGTGTTGATTCTAGTTCTAACAATAATATAAAAATATATAATTTATCTAATTTTGTTTAAATGAGCACCACAAAAGGGTATTAAGATTGGGGTTTGCTTTTTTACCTAGTTATAGGGCAAATGTGACAAGAAGTATTTTAGAATTTAAGTTTTTCACAAGGAAAATGAATTTACAGTATTTAATGAAAGACAACGATGTGAGGAAAAGATTGTTTAAACCGTCTTCTTTTAATCCACCTTTACAGTACACTTTAAAAATCTTTGAAAATGTATGTGAGGATGAGATAAGGAAATGTCTTTCAAAAAATGAATGTAACAAGTTTTATAATTCCTCCCAAGAAGACAGAGATGCAATTAGTGACTTACAGAATGAAAAAGAATTGAGATATATGAAAGCTGACAAGGGAGGGGGGATTGTGAAAATGAAAACCGAACGTTACCATCAGATTATGGAAACCATGTTACATCATCCGGATGAATACCACGTAGTGTCTTTAAAAGAAATACATGACAATTATCAGCATTCATTAGGCAATCATATAACACATACTTAATGTACTTATTACTATTGAATTGTACAATTTTAGGATGTTTTAGGATGATTGAAAATCCTAAAATTGGTGTTCTATTCAGTATACCAAAGATCCACAAAAACGTAGTGGATTTCCCCCTTCAGACCCATTGTCTCCAGTTCTGTAAGTATTACTGATGGTATCTCTATATATTTAGATTCTGTATTTAATCCTGTTATATGATTTTTACCATCTTTTATTAGGGATTCATGAGACTTTTTAGATCATATTAGAACTTTCAGCGTAGGCACTTTGCACTTAACTCAGGATTGTTACATGCTGACAGTTGACATCACTGCCTTATTCACCTCAATTCCTGCAAAGAGGGTTTGGAGTTTATTAGGTCTTATTTTGGCAAATATACTGCTTTTGTTAACAAGTATATTAATTTGTATTGTCTTTTATTAGATTGTTTATTAACCAATATTTTTTTTCTTGTCAACAAAAAATATTAAAAGCAGATTAAAGGCATATCCATGGGGTGACTGTAGCCCCAGCATATGCCAATTTAGTCCTAGTTTGGTGGGAAAGAGAAGTGATGACAAATATCCCAAGATATGAAGGGGTTGTCTTTTATAGACGTTTTGTTGACAATCTTTTCTTTATCATTAAGAACGACATTGATTCTGGTGATTTTATGAATTCACTTAATACTAATAATCTTTTCTGAAATTTACTGAGGGGAACTGTGGACACAGTGTTACTTTTCTTGATGTACAATTAAAATGGTGCAAGGATAGTTCTGAATTTGTCAGTCATATTTACAGGAAATCTACATTTTCCACTGCCTATCTTCCATATACGAGTAATCACCCCATGTTTATGAAAAAAAATATTCCAATGGGGCAGTTCATTCATGCTTCATGTATGATTAGTAAAGATAAGATTTCTTTTTACGTGAAGTTGAATTTATTACTTCCTTATTTAAAGATAGGGGGTATCAAAATAATGTTATTGAAGCTTCGACAAAGGAAATAATTAGTAAAAGAAATGTTAATTTTATGTCTATTCTTAAGGCAGGTTTTAAGATTCAAAAAGATTCTGCTATCAACAATGTTGGAAAATGCTGTAATGTTCCTTTTTATTGTTTAGCTATCTCATTAGATAGTTTCAGCATAAGAAATATTTTGCAGAACAATTGGAGAATTCTTTCAGGCAGTCAAGAACTAGGACCGATTTTGGGTGCTAGACCAAAATATGTCTATAAAAAGGAAAATGTTTCATGTCTATGCTAGAAAACAATTCTGGGAATACAATTTTGCCTCCCACTAGTAATAAAGCCTTGGGGACCTACAAATATCATGGATGCAATGTTTGTAGATTTATTTATGAGGATCCGTATATTAATTTGCAGCACTTACCGTATACCATTAAGGTTCATGGGAGATATTGTTGCAATACTGTGGGGGTAATATGCATTGTTTTGTGTTCAGGGTGCACTTGTTTTTATGTTGGGATGGCCACTAGGCATTTTTTTAAAAGGATTAGGGAACATTTATATGCTTTGAAAACTAAAAATACAAATAATGCACTTTTTAGGTATTCTATTATATGTAACAATTTTTAGAAATTTAGTTTTGCAGTACTTGAACATGTCGCAAAAGATCATAGAGGGGGTGACTACAAAAATCAAACTAACATGAGGGAGGTAGAATGGCAGCTCAGGCTAAGAGCTGATGTGCATCCAAGTTTAAATGAAACCATTAATATCAAAAGCTTTTTGAAGAAACATAAACTTAGCTCTTTAAGAATTAATTGCTTTTAATTATTTAATAAATATTTTTGTTGGTCTTAATAGTGTGTATAAATGTTGTGTGGTTTTTATCTGTTTGTAATTCTGAAGAAGTTGTTATCAAAGCAGCAATTAAAAGTTTATTACGCTAAGGTTCTGGTTTCTTGGCTTGGTTTTCTGCACCATTTGACAATTTTTGTGTTCTTGATTTTGTTTTTTGTCAAGCTCTCAGGTTTTGTCAGTTTTCGTTATTTCATAAAATTTGTGGCTTTTTGGCAAATCACTAATGACTGAAGTCACTAAATAATAGCATATGTTTGAGTTTCAGACCTCACGTTCTTCAGAAAATTAATGCTAACACAAATCCTGTTATTCTGGCAACATTCTAAGTTAAAGTTAATGATTGTAACATAGGTCACTATTTTGGGCCTTTGTCCCCAATTAGTTTGGGATTTGTCTAGGTATTCTTAAGAGGTTGAGACGTAAGACACAGACCATATACTACCCTCCAATTTCCAGCTTCAGACAGTATCAGTGCCTTTTGTATTTTCCTAAATAATATCATGATGGCCTTTTCACTCTCTTAGCCTTCACCTTACCAGAGAAAAAGAAACTATGTTATACTGGCTATGGGGAAAATTTCATTACATTATATCTGAAGCTAAATCTTATTTTATCCCAGTAGTCCACCTGGGAGGATTGACAAAAGTAAAGGCTCTAAACCTACCATGAAATCTATTATCTGTAAAATCAGCTTATTTTAATAACTGATGCAAATTCAAAATCTTCCTCCCATCACACTAATGAAATCAAAACATTCTTCTAAGCAATAAAAAGCTTGGCAATCAATGCAAACACATAAAATATTACTACATATAATCTCTAGTAACTCAGTATAGCTATTATAAAATAACTCCTAATAAATCAAACAGTCCCATTTCTGCAGATTCCTTAACTCAACTACACTTTTGCAAAGGATACCATAACCATACCTAAAACGTAAGAGTTAGTTTCCATCAAAACTTCTGATTACTTAAACATTAAAATATAATAGTTTTTCCCTTAATCAAATCTCCCACTATATTCACTGTGTTCTTTATTTTAAATATAAAATGTTCCTTACATAATACTATTAAACCTGATAGACCCATCAACCATGTAATACAATCATGAAGAAGTCATGGGAAAAACAATATATGCGAGAAACTGATCTTGAAATAGGTCCAATCACAACTGTACCACTCATCATAAACAAGTGTATATACATAGACTGGTAAAATTAATATACTTAAAAAAAACATACACACACACTATAACTGAAGTTCCTGCACCATTTGATTTAAACAGTGTCTGTTTGAGCCTACCAGGAAATAATAATTATGGTCAGTCCTGGCATCTGGTTGGCCCTGCCACACAAAACAAACAAACAAATAAACATACAAAACAAACAAAAAAACACACTCAAAACTCATGATTTATTTTCATTCACAGTAGTTGATTAAAAAAAATCTTCCTTGCCAAGGAAGCCTTTACTTACTTAAAAAGTTATCCACTGTCAGTTTTTTGTTTGTACTTCTCGATAGTCCATCCATCTCTCTTGGTCTCTCCCTTGCAAATTAACTGCTAGCTTATAGCATGGGCAGAGACCGCGAGAGCAACAGGACCAGTCAGCAGCCATGTTACATACTCAGATTACGTGATGTGGCTGCTGACTTAACAGTCCAGTCGGATTCCAATTTACTGCGGTTAAAACTGCAATGACTTCTGGGCATCTTCATTGATGACTGCTGTCTTTTTAATGTGGACTGTTTTTTTAAAACAATCTGGTGACATGAAAAGTAGATTGATTTATTTGTTTATTTTAAGCAGAACTCAAGCACACATGTGTGCTGCTCTGAGTTCTGAAAATCATCGCATCTTCCACATTACACACTAGTTTGCAGTTTGCACTTCTACTAGTGTATAAAATATTTAAACTTTTTTTTTCTTTTGACATCTGGGGGGGCTGCGGTCCAGCAATCTGACACCACGAGTCACCACTGTCCAGTGGAATACAGTGAAGGAAAACATTTAGTAAAGAAATGTGTGACAGCTCTTTCACTGCACCATTAATAAACCATGGAAGAATAAATGAGTCTGTATCTTAGAGTAACATTTCTGTTTTATTTTCTATAGTACTCTTTGTTCTTATTATTATATGCAGGAATATACAAAAGTCACTGTGATTTATAGATTGGCAAATATGTCATCTGTGATGAAAACAAATTCTAAATGTCAAAATCAAGCCATTTTATACCCAGGTAATCTGTTCTATATCATAACATTACAATATGCATTTTCCAGTGCATTTCTTCACATTCTTTTAGAGTTTTAATAGTCAGTGGCATTTATTTGCATTCAAGGCAACCTAATAATTTGATGATTAAAGGATATTCAGATTTATTATGTCTGCCACTGATTGCTTTCCAGTAATGTCTTTAATTTATTTTACAAAAACAAAACTTCATTAAATGTTCATTCAGGTTAGAGTCTAAGGAATAGTTTTGTATTATTATGTTTGACAAAGCAAGTACATCTCTTTCTTGAGTTGTTTTCAAAGCAATGTTTATGTGCATCTGGCCTTCTCTCTAGCCACAACAAATTTATATGTTATTGAAGTCTCTGCTAGTCCTTCATGAAGATTTACTGTGCGATTATTGTTATCTGGAAGAGATACAGGCAATAGATGCATCACAACATAGCTTTGTTAATTATTTTTTAATTAGTAAGACCAGGCAATATTGAAACTAGACTAATTATATTGCAGCTAGCCAACAAAAGAAGAGCACACAAATTGAATATGGGCGGGTTATTTGGTTCACTTTTCAAAGCCCTTTGTCGCAAATCACGAATAAATGAGATCACCAATTCCCTTAAATAAGTCACCTAATTTCCTTCTTTCCCAGACTTGAGATTGTGAGACATATTTTGTCTGTTTATTTAATTGTGATATTTTAAGTTCCATCCTTTGATATTTTGTAAAATATACTCAAAGCCTCTACTTTTCCTGTAGTACAGAAATTTAACTACAGCTAAATGGAGTTACATGACAGAAAAGTCACAGTCTTTGAGAAAAGTTCCCAGTAAGAAATTTAATTACACCAAAAGACATCTGATATGCACCGTTTTGTTTCTGTAGCAAATAACAAAAAAAAAGAAAAAAAAAAATCAAATGCAGCTCCATGTTTCTCTGTAATGGCTTTACCAGTCTATTCTCCATATTTTCACGGTGACCGTTTTAACGCAAACTGATTTGGTTTTTGTTTTCATATTCCTTAGTTCTCTTAAACCTGTGCAACCCAGTTCAGGGTTAAAGGGGAACCAAAATCTGCCATGCTCACTGAGGTTTCCTTTTGGGGGATAAACTCTTGGCTAGGCTTGTAAGGGTCCCAGGGCCATTAGCCTAGTAACCTCCTATGAGTCTGTGATCCTATTTGTAGTCACTGGCTGCAAGGGAGAGAAAGTAATTCTTGATGGGACACTAGTCTGTTATAAACTACATGCATGCCTTCACATACTGAATGCATACCTAAAGCAGTTTGAACCATCACAAACTAGCTTACAGTATATCTTTGCGAAGCTATAGGAAACTCGAGTATCCAGTGAAAATCCATACAGAGTCATGAAGGACACAGGGACTCTGTGCAGCGGACACCCCAGCTAGGCCTGAAACATAGAATCAAGTGATGTGATGCAGCAGTGTTAACCTCTGCACTACTCTGTCATCCCATATTAATTTCATCTGTCTTAATGTAAGTATCTGTATCTAAGTATTACTACATTTTTACTGATTCTTCAACGTCTTGTTTTCCTAAGGTCATGCAGAACTCATATGTATGGATTTGTGCAGCTAGGTTTCTTAAAAAAATGGTAGATAATCTAGCATCACTACTAGAGAATAAACACTGGTTAAAATGAGTTTTGGCAGCAAATGTTCACTTCAAACTAGCAGCGGTCATCTTTTTATATTTCCTAACTGAAATGCTAACAGTATCTTTACACCTCCATTCAAGGATATAAGATAATCTTGGATTATCGTCTATACTTGATTCTTCTACTGTCAATTGTATCTTTTAAACAAGATGAACATGTAATGCACAGATGTCCACTTGCTCTGTCATTTAACATCGGCCATCTCTTCTTTGGCCAAATATGACATCCAACCAGTTTAGAAGGAACTAGATGGCAAGCAAGGAGGGTTAATGCAGGACTTTCTTCAGAGCCATGTCAGACTACTGTCATTACAACACCCCATATGTACCACACATAGGCAATATGATGGCTCACAACTGCATTTAATCTCTGCAGCATAATGACCCACCTAACTGGACAGGTTAGCTCCATCTTTACCTTCTGCACAATGAATTGCTGCCCGTTTCTAGACTCATTTATCTTGGGATCGTTTATTCAGAATATCATGCAGCCATCTGTAACCAGACAATCCCTTCTCCATACCCCTCTTCTGAGTTTACAGAGTCCAGGCTACCTTGGTAGACATGAAGTATTATGCTAACAGATTCTGGGAAAAGCTTTTAAAAGGGATAACAGCAGATTCATACTTACTGATTGCACCTGTTCTACCTGACAGGTATGTATCTTTACCACAATTTGAAAAGCCTCCTAACAGCTTGTTGAAAGGCTCAGTACAACCGAATGCCCTACAATAGTTCTGACTGACTCATCTTGCTGTTGCCCATGGAAGAGATACCTCAGTACAAAGCTTAATGATGGGTTATTATCTTGCTGAGCTAGTTTACCCACAAATTCCCCCAAATATTTAATACCCCATTTTTGTCTTTATATGCCCTTGGATCCCAAGTCTTTCCTGTTAACCAAGTTGCACTCATGTCTTGTTCTCCCTGACTTCTTAAGGGATAATTAATCAGAAATGATTCACCTTCAAAGCCAAAGAGCAAAATCAATGAAATTGTAACTGTGAACTGCTGTCATCAGTATCAACTTCCTTAAATTGCAACATGTAGATAAAGACATGCTAATTCTCAAACTCTGTAAGACTAACCATCACATTAGGGCTTGCACTATAAGTGACAGAGAAGTCCTTCTGTTTAAATCATATACTACAGCTATGTTATCAGAATCAAATACTATCCTTTCATTCATTAGTTCACTGATCAGCACTAGTGTCACCACCTGGATTTGCATGAGCTCCAAGTAAGCAATGTTCTCCACAATTTCAATTCATATCTACTATTTTAGCCAAGGGGCAAGCAAAACACTTTCTCTTTATATAACCCTACTATCCTTACAGATCTTGACACATCTTTGTTGAGTTGTATATCTGCAGAATCTACCCATCCCTCCTACCTAAATAACACAACGCCATGGTAGTGTTTCAGAAACTCTTTCCAGATCACCACATTTTCTTTCACTTGGCTCATAATCTTGAATTACAGTGTTTCTGGTTAGCTCTTTTTAACAAATTAGCAAGGGTCTTGGTAAATGCCCTGTACAGAGTCACCACTCTGTAGGCAAAATTAGGCAGCCCTTAAAATGACATTACATCCTCTGTTAACACTTTCTTTTTACCTTCAATATTTTTATTTTAAAGCTGATCTTGCCCCAAGGTAGATAGAAGACCTGTGAAGGACCATTAATATACACATGTAAGAAAGTCAATGATATAACCTGACCCTTCGATGTATTCCTTCCAAATAGTAATCCTAACAGTTAACACAACTGAAATCTCATTATCACCCCACCCCAGCCTGTACTGTCAATCATACTCATAACTAGGATGGCGTGAAGGGAATAGTTGCCAGAGATGAAAGCTTGAAAGCTGCTAGAGGTTGTCATTAGCCTGTGCTGATGATACAAGTGTAGTGCTGGCACTGAATTATGATGTCACAAGGCCATCATGGATTCATAAATGGATGCTGATACTATATTTGCAGTTAATGATGTTTTTCATTATGTGATTGCATGCAGCCATAACTGTAGCAAGTTATTGTCTCTAAGCATTGAGTTGAGGAGTACACCGATATGGGGAACTGTACAGGATGCCAGACAGTCTACCTAAGGTTCAGCTGTTCATCTGACCGCATGACCTGATAAGGAATAAAATATCTAGTTAACATAATGCTGTTCTGTCTAAACCTGGACATCCAAATTCAGTACAAAGCAATGCTAGGCTTCCCAAAGTCATCATAAGCTGCCATGCAGCCCATAAGCTTACCTTAATCACAAAGGCATTTGCCACTAGCTTCATGCTGAGAAAAATGCTGATCATAGCTAAGAATGAAGAATAGTCAAAAAGTGGTTTTGATTGAAAGTTTATAAAGCCCCTGGTCTTATACCATGTATATGCTCTTGCTATAATCATCTGGAGATGTATGTCACTATTTGGTTATATTAATGGCATAACTGATTAGCATCCTCCTTGGAAAGAAAAATAATGATTATCTAAACAGTACTTGTCCAGCCAATTTTTAGAAATGAACTGAATGGAGAAATCCTAAATGGATGTAGTCTGGCACAGTGTCATCAAACATAAAAAACAACAAGCCATCCAATTGCCTTGAGTATCATTAAATGCCCAATGATGCCTGGCCCACTCCTTCTGTTTCTCATTTCCTAAAGTGGCACTCCCATAACAGTCATATGTGGCAGTCAAATTTTTGAAGCTGATGTGTATTGAGTGCCTTACCACAGCAAAAGCCAAATGATGTCTGTCTCTGTCTGTGTGGATGTGTGAGATATATATTGTGTCAGAAATCTTTCCTGTCAGATTCTAAAGTGCTGCTGTGAAGTTTCCAAAGAAATCAGATGCTGGCTACAGAATGACATCATCTCTCGTCATTTGACTCTGGTACAATACATATGCAGAGCTTTGCTTAGATGTGTGGCAGCATCTGAAAGCTATAACACAATTTCAAACTTTCCACCCTTCTAAGGTTCTGTGATAAACATACACATTTGATCAGTTACAACAGTAAAACCTAATATATATGCATACATTCTTTCTGTCCCAAAGGGCCTACTGTTGATGCATTTTTAACACAAGTAACTTTACAAATATATTTTTAACTCAAACTTCTGCTCAAATCAGTGTGATCATCAGATAACATAACATTCTTTACAAAACTCTAGCAAGCTATGCTGGCATATGTACACATGCACCACCCAACTCTCCCTAGCACAAATTGTACTACCTCATAAAATCTCAAAATGATAACATAGAAAGCTTACCTTTACATCTGCAATAGTACAATTGTATTGCATGCATTTGTCATGATTGCTGCACAAAATGTTATAATGAACCACTCTGACCATAGCAAAGTCAACAAATGCACAACTTCCTTGGAGGCAAAAATCTCTCTTACAAACAAGGTTGTGAAGAACACACACAATACATCCCTCATACATAACACTCATCACACACATATACCTTCTTATGCTGAGTCACTTAAAATAAACTTTACCAAGCTCAAAGACCTCCTAAGTCATCTAATGGCAACATCTTTTCTCAGCAATCATTAAAGCACACACCAAAATCAAAACACAAAACTCCACGCATAAGCCTACACCCAGGTGTTTCCCAAAAATGAAGCCCATAAGGCAAGGAAACACTTTACCTAATACTCTTCAACGGGGTTATCATTGTATGACACAGATGCCCCACTCAGCAGGTTAGACAAGGAAAAGATAACTGCTTTTAGTTGCATATCTGGAGCCAGGATCCACAATATCGTGCACACACTCAAGTCACTGGACCAAATGTATCAATATAATTCTATCTTAGTCTATGTGGGTATAAATGACTTCAGACATACCTCACTGGACTATATGAAAGTAAACATTAGGGATCTCTCTAAATATGTGCCAAAGACAGGTACAAGTCTTGAACTGAGCAGCATTCTACTTAAACCAAGAATGATGCCAAAGTATGTGTACAAAATGGCTGATTATAATAATTGGCTTAGTTTATGGTGTCACTCCAGGGGAATTAAATATCTGTCAGCATGGGAGGACAAAGTTAATAGACCACATTGCTTTCTCAAGGATGGTCTGCACCTGTACATCTTAGGCTTTTGTATATTGGCTAAAAATGTATCTACCCCTTATAGCCTTTTTTAGGCAATGCCAAAATAACAAAATTACCAACATAGCAAAAAAAAAAGACCTTATATTAATGCTCAATGCAGGGGCCTAAACATAAAACTCCACACCCTACAAGTCCTCCAAGGGCTACAAGGAGAATGTCAGCATTTGTTCCTTTACCTAGACATTGTTTAAAGCCTTAGAAAGTACTCCAGCAGTGTAAAGTTACAGTGACTTCCTCACATTTCAAACAACAACAGCACAAACAGTGACTAACAATGGAGGTATCTCTATCTACGCTGGTAGCAAATATACTTCTGGGTTGGTCAAACAGGATGATGCCTGAGAGTTCATCCATGTGCAGTTTACCTTAGATAAGGTCCCTAACCATATCATAGCTAGCTGTAGGTCAACATCTATTCCCCAAGAGTCTCACAACTCTTACCTAAACCTATTACCATCTAACCAAGTACCCTATTCATGTATTCGAAACTTGCTGGAAATGTAACAAAACTGTAGAAACCAAGACAAACGAATTCAGAATCCCAACGTAAAGTAAAACTGATTTAATATGAAGCGCTTTTCATTGCTGCCCATACAGCAACTTCTTCAGATAAAAAATAAGGACTTACAGGTCATATTTAAATACTAAAGACATCACATGTTAAAATGTATCACATGTTAAGATACAACGTATCAAACCAAAGCAGTGCAACACACATACAAATCAACTTCAAAGTAAATTGTACTTAATAAAAATGTACTTAATAAAATGTAAAACCAACTATATAAAACATCACCTTTTTAAACTTTTTAACTTCAATAAACAGGTGATGTTACAAGCTTCATTAAGACCTGGGCTGGAGAAAGACCAACAATTTCCAACAATTCCGTACAACTAGAAGGCAACAATTCTAACAATGTTAGCACTGAAGTTATTGGGGAGGTTAACCCTAACCAGGAAAACATGAGATGTAGTGAGCGGATTCATAACAATAACAATAATTGGGCAGTTACTAATCAACAGGACCTTAATATTTGTGTTAATAATTCAATTTGTCAGATGTCCACACACTCTGGTGCTATCCCAAAGAGACAGTACAATCAGAACCAAAAGAACAAACAGCACAACAACAGGCGCAGGAGATAGCACAGGACAGAGACCAAATTGTTACTGTGTTAAAGAATTCTTTGGGTGACTTTAATATTTTTAATTATTCATCCATCACTATTGAACCTGTTCTTATTGATCTTCTGGCCAAGGACTACACCTTTGTGCCTAGTAGACATTTGGATATTGTTCATTCAATTATGGATTTAAAGTTCCTTGTCAGAAAGCTTAACCTTGCAATTTTATTTGGTAATACTGTTGATAATAACCCGATTTTCAGAGTTCCTAGTATATTTAACCTTCCATTATATCTAGTACTCAGTATTTTTGAAAGTGTATGCGAGTTAGATTTGAGACATTACACTGACACTAGATGGTATCCTAGTATTAGAAGAACTAAAAATGTCAACATCATACATGGTGAAATGTCAGCGTTACATTCTTTAAGATCTCTTCAAGTACATGTGGTTAAGCCAGATAAAGGGGGCGGGTTGGCCATCTTTGACTTTCCTGACTACAACATTAGAATGGGACTATTACTGAATAGTGATGCTTATGTTAAAGCATCACTTAATGAAGTTAATGTTGCCTACGGTCGTATTAAAGGTTATTTAAACAACCTATTTTTTGAGGCTGTGATTAACATTGATATCTTTAACTATATGTCAGTCCCATGGCCCAAAATTCCTGTGATGTTTGGCATTCCCAAGGTGCACAGAAGCTTACTCAACCCCCCTATGAGACCCCTGATAGATGGGAGGTGTTCTATTACATATCCATGTGCGAAGGTTGTAGAGTCTATTTTACAAAAATATTTGAAGTCTGAACCCCAGGTGTGTAAAGATTCTTGGTCATTTTTACAAAAGATTATTGATCTTGTGTCTGATATAGGCAACATTTTCACTATCGACATCAAGGATCTTTATACCTCAATTCCCCATTTAGAGGGAGTTGAATGGGTAAGCTTAATGCTTAAGGCTAAGGGGGCACCAGCACATGAGATACATCTTATAGAGGCACTCTTGGATATTATTCTCACAAACTACTTTACTTTCAACAAGAGAGGTGTGGCGATGAGTTCACCATGTGGAGCTAGCTTAGCCAATTTAGTAATGGCATATTGGAAAAAAGAATTTATTTTTAACAACTCCCACCACATGGTGAACCTCATCTATTAAACACATTTCTTGGATGGTATATTTATTGTTTTTAGAGGTGATAGAATACAGGCTGAAATATTTGTCAACTACTTGAATAATACGACAGAATTTTTTGAATTTACATTTAATTTTGATTGTAATACTATCGATTACCTGGACATTTAGTTAACCAAAGATATATTGAACAACAGATACGTGTCTAAAATCTTTAGAAAAGACACGTACTGTAATTCATTCCTTCATTTTTCAAGCTGCCACCCTTTTTCACAAAAACATTCTATTGTTAAGGGGCACTTAATCAGAGCAGCAAAAATGGTCACTTTAGATGTTGACTTTACTGATGAATGTAGACTTTTGAGTGGAATGTTTCAACAATGTGGTTATCCCACAAACCTTATAGATTCACTTGTTGATGAGGTACAATTTAAAAGACAAAAAGGGATAATCAAGCCCATATTGAGTGAACCCTCTTTATTGAGTGTGACTGATTTAGGTTACACTAGTCTTGACTTTGTGGACTCATGTCCACTTGCAATTTCGACTACCGGTAATTTGATGGTTAACTACAGAAGTAGTTTTATAACTACATTTATTAGTGATAGCGAGTTGGTACGTCTGATACTATATAAAAATTGGGAGTTTATCAATAATGATAAACTCTAAGTAGAAAAATTAGGTAGTTTTCCCAGACTAGTTTTTAGAAGGGGTTCTAATCTCAAAAATCTACTCGAAAAAAATGAATTAATGTGTTCAAGCAGATATGCAGGGATGTCTATTTGTGGTGCATGTAGGATGTGCAAATTTATGGAAACAGGCAAGACTTTTACCATTGGTGGGAGGAAGTATGAACTGAAGTACAAATTGAACTGTAACTCAAACCTAGTGGTATACATTGCTTTGTGCACATCTTGCACAGCTTATTATATTGGGAAAACGGAACATAGACTCTGTGATAGAATTTACGAACATATTTATGCAATAGATAAAAATAAGGGTGATAATTCCCTGGCCAGACATTCTTGTTTGAGTGGGGGTCACAAATTTTTATTTAAGGCAATAGACCAAATACACCCTGACAGTAGGGGGGGGTCCTGTTAACTTACTGTTAGAGGAATGTGAATTAGCTTGGCAGCTAAGACTTAATGCTTTCTCCAGCCCAGGTCTTAATGAAGCTTGCAACATCACCTGTTTATTGAAGTTAAAAAGTATAAAAAGATGATGTTTTATATAGCTGGTTTTACATTTTATTAAGTACATTTTTATTAAGTACAATTTACTTTGAAGTTGATTTCTATGTGGGTTGCACTGCTTTGGTTTGATACGTTGTATCTTAACATGTGATACATTTTAACATGTGATGTCTTTCGTATTTAAGTATGCCTTGTAAGTTCTTATTTTTTATCTGAAGAAGTTGCTGTATGGGCAGTGACGAAAAGCGCTTCATATTAAATCAGTTTTACTTTACGTTGGGCTTCCGGATTCGTTTATCTTGGACCCTATTCATGTATGACTTTAACTGTTTTTCTGTAGACCTGGAAATACATGCTTCCTCAAACTCACAGGCATGACATGTTCTGGACCTTATCAACATGAATACCCTGGACAAGATAGTGTATGATCCAACTACAGGATCAAATATACTGCATCTATTGCTCACCAGTAATGGAGAGTTTTGCACATCCCCATGTCACATCCTCACTAGTGAAGTTGATCACAAAGCTATCTCCTTTGAAATAAAACTGAACTTGAAAAAGCCAATGAAACCTGTAACAGTTAGAACCTAGTCTAAGGCAAACTACATCCTATTTAGCGACAGTTTGTCAGAATTCTAGGCTCCCTCTGACACTGAGACCAGAGCTACCTGTAAGGAATTCTTCATAGAAATCATGTGAAAACATAAATGGCTGCATAGAAGCTACATTACCTACCAGAATCCCAAAACAAAACAACAATTATAAACCCAACGGGTGAAATCCTCACCTCAGCAGGGTATATAACAAAAGAAAAAAGACATGGCCAAAGTCAGAAATAACAACTTCCACAAAGAAAAGAGAAGAGGTCTCTGATTCAACTAATCAAGAAACTAAGAGGACTAATTAAGTCTAACTAGGCCAACTATGAGGTCAGAATAGTAATATACAGCAGTGTTCTAACTGGTGATTAATGGCACCAGTTTCACTGATCAGGGAGGCAGAGTGAATCTACTGCCCGATAAATTCAGCTCAAGTTTCACCCCTCACTCTCCCCAGCTACTCCCAGTAAAATCACTACTAACATACTCCCTCCAACTATTAGCTTGGATCAGGTTCTGGCAGTGGTTGCTAAGGCTAAAAACACTGCCTCAGTGGGCCCCGAAAATATCCCTGATTGTCTTCTGAAAGGTCTAAAACCTGACCTATCAGGACCACTTGAAGCACTCTTTAACTACAGCTTTAAAAATAGGTTATGTACCAAGTGAAAGGAGTACCACAACAGTCATCTCACTTCATTAGGGTGGACAATGTATCAACCCTGTGAACTACAGATCTATCAGTCTGACAAATGCCAAAGACATGGAAAGAATTATCATGGACATGATCAACAAGGGCACTGGCAACCTACAGACACCAGACTCATCCCAGTTTAACTTTGTTGATGGAAGGCCATGCCTACTTAACCTGGTTGATTTCATTGCAAAGGTCACTAAGGGAATGGATTAGGGTAAAAACAGTGCATGTCACATACCTTGATCTGGCCAAGGCATTTAGTTCAATAACATACTAAGTGATTGTTGACAAACTCTCTGAACAAGGCATAAATCCATACATAACCCACTGGATTGCTGGCTGTCTCACTGATAGGACTCAAGAAGTCAGGATCGGTGAAACCACCTCCACCAAGAGACCCATCACCAGTGGAGTGCATCAGGGGAACAGTGCTGAGCCCAATCCTGTTTTGCACCTGCTTCTCAGAAGTCAAGGCTAATGTCAAAGTCATATGGCTCACCAACATACCTCTCAACTGTCCAGATTTTCACAGAATGTCCAGATTTTTGCCGCAAAATTTCAGACTGTTCCTCATAAAATTTCTGATTTTCTGGCAAATCACTGGAATAATGTGAAGAATGAAATCACTAAATAATGACATACATTTGCGTTTCAGACAATATCCTTTAGAAAATCATTTTAACACAGACCTTGTTATTCTAACTGATTTCTAAGTTTACAACAGCAATATTTAAAACATGCCCAATTTTTGTATCTTTGCCCCTCCCCCATTAGGTCAGACTTTGTACTGATTTTTTGGGCTTAGCGATTCAGAGGTATGCTCGCCAAGTTTGCATATGACTGTAAATTGGGAGCTATCATAGAATCCCCCATGATGCAAACATCTTGCAAGAGGGTCTGACACAGACAAATGTCTGGTTCTAAAGTCATGGTTTAAAACATGATGCCAAGAAATGTATTATAATTCTCTTTGGGAAATTGTCCACCCAAGTTAATTACTCCATTGATAAAAGACCCCTTAGAGTTGAGTCAGTAGTAAAGGATCTGGGAACATATGTATACAGTAATCTGGCCTTCGACCAACATGTAGCAAAGATAGTAAAAAAATCTTTCTATGTCACCCAACTTATAGGTAAGAGTATGGCATCCAGGTCCAAGGAAGATATACTAGCTCTCAACTCAGCTCTTATCAGATCAGTTATTGAGTACATTGTCCCCTTTGGCATGTATCTAACCAGACACTTGCAACAGTTGAAATGCCCACAAAGGCTTCTCAAGAGGAGAATACAGGGCAAACAGGATGCCTGTCTGTGTACTCAGTATTCTACAGGCTTCTGAGAGGTGATCTATGCTTGTGTTACAAGGTATCCTCAGATCCAGCCTTGATGGATCTGTTTGCACACCTGCAAAACAAACCGCACTAGAAACACAAGATCCAATGATTTGAACTTCACTTGCGTCATAAACAGAACATTCTGGAGGGACAGATAATTGACTCTAAGGATCCCAATGTTATGGAATAAGCTCCCCATTCACGTGAAGCAAAATTCATTCCTGACCATATTCAATGAAACCTTGACCATTGGATGGGAAATCACAAATTCTTCCCTGGTCTGGGTCCTATGTCTCTAATGGACAGAGGCCTACATAATGTTCTCCAGTTAACCACACACACACACACACACACACACACACACACACACACACACACACACACACA
>NC_056745.1:1383564750-1383592250 GCF_019279795.1 Protopterus annectens
GCAATCAACTGAAATGTGGTCCAATAAAAGGGAGTTTGACCGCACTTAGCATCCTTTCTTTCCCTGCATTCCACATTGTTGTTTTACTTTCTCTTCGTAACTCCCACAATACCTTGTGGCATTTAAACTTCTACCAGCTCCATCTTCTTCACTTTGTCTTTCCTCTTTCCTTGTACTAGTCCCAGTGATGTGCAGTAGCAGTTAAACTAATTTTTTTTTCTGTTTTTGTGGATACTACACTGCAAAAAAAGTACTGGAATCTGTTTTTCCTAGATGACTGGTAATATCTTATGCAATCTCACTCAGGCAGTCTTCTGTAAGTAAATGCCATGCACAGAGTACTTCACTCTACCCACTTGAACTGTTTACTGTATCTGTAGCTGGTAAGCTGTTTTATGAGTAGGGTTTTCTCAATATTTCAGTTATTAATTTGCTGACAGACCTGCCTACTGTTGTACAGACTCATTTCTGTTTTTGCTACGGGACAGTATTTAATCCTTTGATTAGTATTTTGAAAAGTGAAGTAGTAGTTTTTACAGTTTCCTTTTCTTTTCAGCCTAGCTGCTTAACTTGTTAGACCTTTGACGTCTTTGGATAACATGCAGCTACTTTCTACAGGGCTGTGCAAAATTAAGTACAACTTTTTACAGTTACCTTTTTCAGCTACACTGGTAAACTTGTTACACCTTTGATGCTGATGCTTACATATGAATCTGTAATTATATGAACTTAAATGAATGCCACTGCTGTTATTTCAGTTTAAAGTCCTTGCAGCCAAAAACTGTTAATAGTAGTACTATCTGACTGTACAACACCTATTTATCTTATTTTATTCTGTGTGCATAATATTAGCTCTGCTTGTATGTGAATGTTATACTTATCTACTACATCTCTTTGAATGTTTACTGATATACTTACTCTCGAAAAGTCTATTACTTTATCTACAAACCTACTAACCATTCATGATACATCAGATGTTCGTCATTGCTATACCTGCCTCACGCTGCACAGTCACTAACCCTTTGACTGCTTATCTGTTTCCTCTTCTAGATATCTCAACCTTACTTCTCTGGCTGTAGCCCACTCTGTTCTTAGCTACCTTATTTGGCTTCTTCAAATCTAACCCACCTCTCCTCTATCCCCTCTTTCTATTCCTAGGTAGCAAGTTTTCGGTTTACACAGGTGAATGGCAATCTCTGTCCTGACCTCTTCAGAAGCAGTTCACTGCTACAAAACAGATAGCTCAGTCCTGCCAGCATCTACTCCTACTTTTTGATGTATTTCTATAAATATAGTAGGTGCCTGCAATTTATTTGTAATTGAGAAGCTGACTGGGCATCACCGAGCCATTCTGCTAACTATTCCTCCTTCCTCTTGCTTTGTTTCTGCCTCCATTTTAGTTTCTCCTATCCCTCCCTGCAATTTCTTACAGTACATTATAACCTCAGTTGAAAAACCCATACCCAGTAACTGCTCCTCCTTTACCCCTCTATTTTATAATTACCGACTGCTGTAATCCTCTTCCATGTGCCTGTACTTATCGTTTGTGACTGAATGTTTCTCGCAGACAACTGAGAGATGGTCCAGAACAAACTGCTAGGTGTTATTATTGATAACTAACTAAAATATGACAAACACATCGCTCTAGTTATTAAAAAAAAACTTAAAACCGGGCTCCCTGTTCAGAGCCAATGATTTATCACCCAAAACTCTAGAGAGTCTATTGCCAGGTCTCATCTACTACCAACTCTACTATACTCCTCTCCTATCTTTACTAACCTTAGGAAATCAGACCTTAATAAATAGGAGAATATATGCAACCACCAAAAATAAAGTAAATAAATAAACAGCAAACTATTTGCCCCCAAAAATGTTATTGTTATCCACTTTAGTGCCAAGGGTCAACAGCCTTCAAAAAGTAACAAGCAATACCAAACATCCCTATTTAGAACAAACACACTAGCAATTAATATAATTAATCAGTAAAACAATTAAATCAAATATTTCCAATTAATCTCACAATTAAGATTGTAAGGTACCAAAGTATTGTATTTTAATACAAAAATAGATACCTTAAAAAGAAGTCCATCTTTTAATATAAAACTGTCTCCTAATTTAACCTGTACTTTTTCAAGAATGGTCCCTTGTAGAGATGTAAAATCAACATTATGATGTTCTTTAAAATGAATAGCAATAGTACTTCCTAATTTTTGTTTCTTAATATCCCTAACATGTTCCTGCAACCTGGTCTTGAACATTTTTTTACTTTCTCCAATGGAGAACAGGTTGCAGGGACATCTAAGGACATAAATAATGCCTGCGGTCATACAGGAAAATGTTCCAGATAAAGCAAATCTGATATTATTTATCATTTTAAAAGCATGAACTATAAATTTACAAATATTGTTACAAGGAACAGTGTCCAAAAACTTGGAAGAAATAACAATATCAACATTAGGAGACTCTAAATGAACTCGAACAAGCATATCATATAATTTTTGCCCATGTCTATATAGGATAAAAGGCGCATTAAAAAAATATTCAAGACAATTCACCATCATTCACAAGAAACTTCTAGTAATATTTCAATATTTTCCATATTTTTTCACTCAGAATATTATAAACCATAATAAAATACATTTTCTCTTATCCATAAATACTCATTTTATCTACACAAGAGTTATTTCTCTTATTCAGTCTATCTAGGCCAACAATCTTATGCAAAGCCTTCTTAAATGAATCAAAATCATACCCCCTATTTAAAAACATAATTGCTGTTCTCAAAATTTCATCATAAAGATCTTCATTACTGTTACAAATCTTATGTAATTGTAATAATTCCCCATAGGGTAAAAATGCTACTAAATGGGGGGATGATAGCTGTCTCCATGCAAATACTGGCCACCATCAATGAACTTCCCATAAACAGATGTACAAACAGTTCCATTTTCAAGGCTCTTCAAACAGATATCTAGAAATGTAACTTCACTACCATATTGCAACCCATCAAAAGTTAAATTGTATACATTTTTATGTAAATCAGTCACAAAATCTTGTACCTCATTTAAACCATCTTGAGAAATAAAAATGAAATCATCTATATATCTATAATATAAAAATGTAATGAAATACACTCAATGGAGTAAATGCCTCTCCACACAAGAAATATATAAGGAAAGTAACGAATAATAAACCAGCGAAAGAGGCAACCATGCAACAAACACAAACACTGTCAGCGATGAAATAAACTTATTGCTTTAATGGTGTACACAGGTAAGTGCTTTCACATTTGCTTTATCAGACCAAAAAACACCACCTCTAAAAAGCACACCTTATATAGTCAACAGCTGACTATGACGTAGTATACTAAATGAGATAGGTAAAAATTCTGTGCAACATGTATATAAAAGAATACAATTGAAACTTGTTAAAATCACAAAAATACAAATTCCAAACGTCAAAATGTGATGCCAAATACTAAAGCATTCTAATATATATATATATCTATATTGATAATTCATGTATATAAAAGGATACATATAGAACTTATTAAAATCACAGAAATACAAATCTGACAGACGTCAAAATGTAATGCCAGATACTAACGCATTCTAATATATATGTCTGTACTAATAATATTACATTATTAAAAACTGGCATAAAGAAGTCTGACGAAACAAGCAACAGAAAAAGGCAACATATATTTATTTATTTATTTATTTACATTTGTTGACCGGGAGTGTCCGACTGGACATAGGTCAATTTTCAGTGGAGGCCCGGGGAGAAAAGCTCCACAGTTAAAATAAATAGACAGTAGTTAACATTGGATTATATAGCGATTAACAATTTAACATAGTAATAGTATCATAAAATCCCATATCATTCTTAAAGGGTAACAAAAGGGGGTTAAATCATAATGACATCAAAAACTATCTTCGGGATTTCAGTATGGGTTTAAGGGAGGCCCTCTCATTAAGCCCCCTACCTCTATCGGCTCTAAGCCTTAATATCCAGTTGACCTCCTTTTTCTCAGTGCCATTTCTAATGTCACCTTGTCTAATAATAGGTGTGACTACATCTATAGCCATAAAACTGAAAGTATGCTCATCACCTAAAGCCATGACATGTTTAGCTAGGGCATTATTAATGTAATTCGCCCGGATGGCGTAAAGATGTTCCCTTATTCTAGTACGAAATATTCTATTGGTCATCCCAATATAAAAAGAGGAACATAAATTACATACAGCCAAATACACAACATGTGAAGTACTATAGTTCACAGCTATTTTAAATCTGTATTCCTTACCAGTGTCTGGATGGATAAAACAATTACTGGTGTTAATAAAGCTACAGAAATTATACTTCCCACAAGGGGTGGTACCTGTGCTATCACTGGAAGCACCTCTATGTATAGTCTGGCATAATATTCTTCTAAGATTGGGTTTGTTCTTAAATCTAAAGGTCTTTCCCCAATGATGTTCCTAAGGTCAGTATTTGTGGTAAGAATCTTTCAATGGTTACTAATAATATCAAAGATAGCCCCATTGTCAATAGTGTAAAACATGGGGATTCTAACACCCAAAGGTTCATCCCTTGTTATTCTAATAGGTGCTGCATTATCAGAAAAATATGGGGCAGCTCTACCCTCTCTAATGAGGTCAAGATCTCCAAGACATCTCTCTATCTCTGCTTTATTATAACCTCTACCTAGAAGTCTCTCTTTAAAGCCAGTTAACTCATGTTGATAACCTGTATCTGTGGCATTTAATTGGGAAATTCTCATTCCTTGCCCTCTTATGATGTTCTTGAAGATATAAGGGGGTGCATACTATGTCTATGTAAAAGAGAATTCCTATGGCATGTTTTCCGGAAAACTCCAGTGTTAATAAAAACATCCACAACCTTTTCTACAAACACATCTAAATATTCAATATAAGTATTAGAATATTTCAGTGTACACTTAAGATAATCTGTCATAACATTCATACAACATACAAGTGATTCTAAGTCATCGGCCTTGCCATTCCAAATCAGGAAAAACATCATCAAAAAAATGACAGTAAAACAACACATGACTCTTAAACCTGTCAGTAATGAACAAACAATTTTCCTCCCAAAGAGCCAAGACCATGTTGGCATAGCTATTGGCACACAAGGTGCCCATAGCCACGCCATCACGCTGGATGAAAAACTCTTGTTCGTAAATGAAAAAATGATTTTCCAGGATAACTTAGAGGAAAAGGCATATGAGATCAATATGTTTAGTATCATAGCTACTATGTTTGATCAAATGCATGTTGACTGACTCAACACCTAACTCATTTGGTATAACAGTAAACAATTGTACATCAAAGGTGACAAATAACATATCCGAATTCATTGTATGTGTATTAGTGAAGCTGTATAGATCTAACAGAAATTGTTTGGTATCTTTAAGAAAAATTATGTTTTTGTCTAAAAGTGGTCGGAGAACCTTCTCAACATATATGGAGAAAAGTTCGGTGCATCACCCCTTACCAAAAAAAATAGGTCTCATAGGAGGATTCAAGCTGTCTTTATGAATTTTGGGTAGGCCCTGTATAATGGGGACCATAGGATACTCTACTTCAAAAAACCTGCCTAATTCACATGTGATGTCAAAACGTCTAACCAAATCTTCTATCATGGAAGATATCCTACACTTAATTTCATCAACTTTATCTTTACTTATCATTTGATGGTACTTGGCATCACTCAACATTCTAATCATGGCTTCTCGGTAACCCTCTTGATCCATAACTACCACAGGGCCACCTTTATCTGCGGGTCTGATTGCTATGGTAGAATCATTTTGTAATCTGCGCATGGCAATCCTGTCTTTAACAGTAACATTTTTTTCTTATAGTCTTATTCTGACATCTATTAAAACTGCCTTCTCCATAAAAGGCATGTAAATCATCTTCAACTAATCTATAAAAGGCATTGATCAAAGGATGATTATTGGGCATGTATGTACTGGGTTTTTTAAAAAGAAATTTATGTTCACTGATATGATCTCCAAATTCATACCGTAACATCACATTCTTAAGAGACATCCTCACATCAATTAATATATTTGTTAAGTTGTTACTACTAGTAGGAATAAAATTTAGGCCTTTATTGAGAACATTAACTTCATCAAAGTCCAAAGTTCTTCTAGAAATATTCCAAACTAGGCTGGCCCTATCTGTTGCCACATCTTTTTGAGAGACTGATTTGACTGCCTCTCTACTGAGAGTTTCCACTTTCGTCTGCCACGGCTGACAGAGCGGTCTCTCTTTGCCCCCTTCTCCATAGAAATGGGAAGGGGGAATTGAGGAAAATCCATAACATCACTTTGAATACAGTCACTATTAATTCTAGTGATTTGGGAAGACTTTGATCATGCTACTGGTTGATTTATAGTCAATGATTAGTGGTGGTAGCATTATTATTCAAAGGCAGTTCATTCGGCAAAACAGTATGTGAAGGCGAGCGTGGACCAAGGCCTTCCATCACCCTTTCATTAACCAAAGTACTAGAAAAGCAAATTGTTTCAGAATGTTTAGTGGAATAATGGATGGCATTACAACTAGAAACAACAGCAGAGCCTGCATGGACACTTTATTTCATTTTGTTATTTTCAATACTGCCAGATACATTATTATTTCCCAGCTGAGTGCCGCTATGGACATTGACCAATCTACCTCTATCACTGGTCTCTTGTCCATAAACTTGATTCATTCTGGGCCAAGTAAAGACATGGCCCTCTCTAAAATCCTTAGTGTCTCTATCAATTTTGCTGCGCTTCTGCTGCAGCAACCACCTTTCATAAACTAAAATACCATCCAATACCATACTTAAAGTACAGTCTACAATTGCTGGTTTAAAGCACTTGTAGAGGGCTTGTTGTTGTTGTAAAATAGAAACCCTCAAGTTCTCTTCTTCTGGCTTAAAGAATTCAACCAGTAATTTAATGTAATTCAAGCTCACCTCCAAATTTAGTTTCTGCCACTTTGCCAGGAGTTTTGGATACTGCTCTCCATATGTCGGCATCTTTAAAATCCTTAGGCCCCTCGGTGTGGTTTTTAGAGGTGGTGTTTTTTGGTCTGATAAAGCGAATGTGAAAGTGCTTACCTGTGTACACCATTAAAGCAATAAGTTTATTTCATCGCTGACAGTGTTTGTGTTTGCTGCATGGTTGCCTCTTTTGCTGGTTTATTATTCATTACTTTCCTTATATATTTCTTGTGTGGAGAGGCATTTACTCCATTGAGTGTATTGCTTTACATTTTTGTCTTAATTTTTCTCTTTTATACACTCATTGGAGACATGGCTGATGGTTCCGTTAACGTGGAATTGGATTATAGACCTCCCGAGCCTGTGAAAAGTACTGAGAAAGCCGGGGAAGGGAATAGACCAATCTGGTCTACTCAAATAGATAATGCACCAACAGCGTTATCTGGAGGAGGTGAAAGCCTATCACAGAAGTTTTCAGCTTGCTTGAGGAGTGACAGCAACCCTTTATTCTTATATGAAGCCAATTGTGAAGGTTTGGCAGCGTCCGTTAACACAGCTGAAATGGAAGAGCTACATTTAGCAGTCGACAAGCTTGAAGGGGATTCATTGAAATTCAAACATTTACTGGTACAATGACAACATTTTGATGTTTGCCTCAGCAGAGGCATTGTACCGAGGGGCCTACGGATTTTAAAGATGCCGATATACGGAGAGCAGTATCCAGAACTCCTGGCGAATTGGCAGAAACTAAATTTGGAGGTGAGCTTGAATTACATTAAATTACTAGTTGAATTCTTTAAGCCAGAAGAAGAGAACTTGAGGGTTTCTATTTTACAACAACAACAAGCCTTCTATAAGTGCTTTAAACCAGCAATTGTAGACCATGCTTTAAGTATGGTATTGGATTGTATTCTAGTTTATGAAAGGCGGTTGCTGCAGCAGAAGTGTAGCAAAATTGATAGAGACACTAAGGATTTTAGAGAGGGCCATGTCTTTACTTGGCCCAGAATGAATCAAGTTTATGGACAAGAGACCAGTGGTAGAGGTAGATTGGTCAATGTCCATAGCGGCACTCAGCTGGGAAATAATAATGTATCTGGCAGTATTGAAAATAACAAAATGAAAGAAAGTGTCCATGCAGACTCTGCTGTTGTTTCTAGTTGTAATACCATCCATTATTCCACTAACCATTCTGAAACAGCAGGCTCTTCTAGTACTTAGGTTAATGAAAGGGTGATGGACGGCCTTGGTCCATGCTTGCTTTCACAAACTGTTTTTCAGAATGAACTGCCTTTGAATAATAATGCTACCACCACTAATACATTGACTATAAATCAACCAGTAGTATGACCAAAGTCCTCCCAAATCACTGGAATTAACAGTGACTGTATTCAAACTAATGGTATGGATTTTCCTCAATTCCCCCTTCCCATTTCTATGGAGAACGGGGCAAAGAGAGACCGCTCTGTCAGCCATGGCAGACCGAAGCAGAAACTCTCAGTAGAGAGGCAGTCAAATCAGTCTCTCAAAAATATGTGGCAGCAGATAAGGCCAGCCTAGTTTGGAATATTTCTAGAAGAACTTTGGACTTTGATGAAGTTAATGTTCTCAATAAAGGCCTAAATTTTATTCCTACTAGTAGTAACAACTTAACAAATATATTAATTGATGTGAGGATGTCTCTTAAGAATGTGATGTTACGGTATGAATTTGGAGATCATATCAGTGAACATAAATTTCTTTTAAAAAACCCAGTACATACATGCCCGATAATCATCCTTTGATCAATGCCTTTTATAGATTAGTTGAAGATGATTTACATGCCTTTTATGGAGAAGGCAGTTTTAATAGATGTCAGAATAAGACTATAAGAAAAAAATGTTACTGTTAAAGACAGGATTGCCATGCGCAGATTACAAAATGATTCTACCATAGCAATCAGACCCGCAGATAAAGGTGGCCCTGTGGTAGTTTTGGATCAAGAGGGTTACCGAGAAGCCATGATTAGAATGTTGAGTGATGCCAAGTACTATCAAATGATAAGTAAAGATAAAGTTGATGAAATTAAGTGTAGGATATCTTCCATGATAGAAGATTTGGTTAGACGTTTTGACATCACATGTGAATTAGGCAGGTTTTTTGAAGTAGAGTATCCTATGGTCCCCATTATACAGGGCCTACCTAAAATTCATAAAGACAGCTTGAATCCTCCTATGAGACCTATTGTTTCTGGAAGGGGGTGATGCACCGAACCTTTCTCCATATATGTTGAGAAGGTTCTCCGACCACTTTTAGACAAAAACATCATTGTTCTTAAAGATACCAAACAATTTCTGTTAGATCTATACAGCTTCACTAATACACATACAATGAATTTGGATATGTTATTTGTCACCCTTGATGTACAATCTTTGTTTACTGTTATACCGAATGAGTTAGGTGTTGAATCAGTCAAGAAGTATTTGATCAAACATAGTAGCTATGATAGTAAACATATTGATCTCATGTGCTTTTTCCTGGAAGTTATCCTGGAAAATAATGTTTTCATTTACGAAAAGGAGTTTTTCATCCAGCGTGATGGTGTGGCTATGGGCACCTTGTGTCCCAATAGCTACATCAACATGGTCTTGGCTCTTTGGGAGGAAAATTGTTTGTTCATTACTTGCAGGTTTAAGAAACGTGTTGTTTTACTGTCATTTTGTTGATGTCCTTTTCCTGATTTGGAATGGCAAGGCTGATGACTTAGAATCATTTGTATGTGGTATGAATGTTATGACAGATTATCTTAAGTTTACACTCAAATATTCTAATACTTATATTGAAAATTTAGATGTGTTTGTAGAAAAGGTTATGGATGTTTTTATTAACACTCATGTTTTCCAGAAAACATGCCATAGGAATACTCTTTTACATAGACATAGTATGCACCCCCTTATATCTTCAAGAACATCATAAGAGGGCAAGGAATGAGAATTTCCCAATTAAATGCCACAGATACAGGTTATCAACATGAGTTAGCTGGCTTTAAAGAGAGACTTCTAGGTAGAGGTTATAATAAAGCAGAGATAGAGAGAGGTCTTGGAGATCTTGTCCTCATTAGAGAGGGTAGAACTGCCCCGTATTTTTCTGATAATACAGCACCTATTAGAATAACAAAGGATGAACCTTTGGGTGTTAGAATCCCCATGTTTTACACTATTGATAATGGGGCTATCTTTGATATTATCAATAAACATTGGAAGATTCTTACCACAAATACTGACCTTAGGAAAATCGTTGGTGAAAGACCTTTAGATTTAAGAACAAACCCAATCTTAGAAGTATATTATGCCAGACTATACATAGAGGTGCTTCCAGTGATAGCACAGGTACCACCCCTTGTGGGAAGTGTAATTTCTGTAGCTTTATTAACACCAGTGATTGTTTTATCCATCCAGACACTGGTAAGGAATACAGGTTTAAAATAGCTGTGAACTGTAATACTTCACATGTTGTTTATTTGGCTGTATGTAACTTATGTTCCTCTTTTTATATTGGGATGAACAATAAAATATTTCATACTAGAAAAAGGGAAATCTTTACATCATCAGGGTGAATTACATTAATAATGCCCTAGCTAAACATGTCATGGCTTTAGGTGTTGAGCATACTTTCAGTTTTATGGCTATAGATGTAGTCACACCTATTATTAGACAAGGTGACATTAGAAATGGCACTGAGAAAAAGGAGGTCAACTGGATATTAATGCTTAAATCTGATAGAGGTAGGGGGCTTAATGAGAGGGCCTCTCTTAAACCCGTACTGAAATCCCGAAGATAGTTTTTGATGTTATTATAATTTTACCCCCTTTCGTTAACCTTTAAGAATGATATGGGTTTCTATGACACCATTGCTATGTTAAATTGTTAATTGCTATGTAATCCAATGTAACTACTGCCTGTTTATTTTAACTGTGGAGCCTTTCTCCCCGGGCCTCCACTGAAAATGGACCTAAGTCCAGTCGGACACTCCCGGTCAAAAGATGTAAATAAATAAATAAATAAATATATGTTGCCTTTTTTTGTTGCTTGTTTCATCAGACTTCTTTATGCCAGTTTTTAATAATGTAATATTATTAGTACAGACATATATATTAGAATGCGTTCGTATCTGGCATTACATTTTTACGTCTGGAGTTTGTAGTTCCGTAATTTTAATAAGTTCTATATGTATCCTTTTATATACATGAATTATCAATATAGATATATATTAGAATGTGTTAGTATTTGACATCACATTTTGATGTTTGAAATTTGTATTTTTGTGATTTTAACAAGTTTCATTTGTATTCTTGTATATACATGTTGCACAGAATTTTTACCTATCTCATTTAGTATACTACGTCATAGTCAGCTGTTGACTATAAAAGGTGTGTTTTTTAGAGGTGGTGTTTTTTGGTCTGATGAAGTGAATATGAATGCATTTACCGGTGTACACCATTAAAGCAATACGTTTATTTCATCGCTGACAGTGTTTGTGTTTGCTGCATGGTTGCCTCTTTCGCTGGTTTATTATTCGTTACTTTCCTTTTATATATCTATAATAATATAAAAGATGATTTCTCACAAACTTATGTAGATACAAATATTTCATCTCAAATAAAGCCATCAACAAATGTGCACACATGGGGTCAAACGGTGCCCCCATGGCAGTGCCCTGTAGTTGATGATAAATTACATTATTAAAACTAAAATAGTTGTTCAAAAGACAAAATTGTACCAACTCTATAATATAATTAAAAACGGGACTGTCTCCTAAAAATGGTATAATGCTTTTATGCATCTGTATGTCTAATATTGGTATATAAACTTCTAACATGCAAAGTATCGCAAAACATCCTAGCATTCCCTTTAATTGTAGAGATTTTAGTCAAAAAATCTAAAGTATTTTTATTGTAAGATGGAAGCTTTTCAACAAAGGGGAGAATAAAATTATGCAATAAAATATTGATATTATGTAAAAAATAATTAGAAGCAGAAACAATTGGTCATCCAGGTGGGTTCTTCATGTCTTTGTGTATTTTGGTAAACAATAAAATGTTACACAGTAAAAAATAGTGAAGGACTTTTTTCATAAACCATGTCATTATTTAAATGTTCAAGGCAAAAATCTAAGTGCAAAAAAGGATTTAGTCATAAAACCATCTGATAAGGGCAACAAGGTAGTAATTATGCACCATACCTTGTTGTCTTATCAGATGGTTTTATGACTAAATCCTTTTCTGCACTTAGATTTTTTAAAGCAACCCACTTACCTTTTGTTAAATTATAACATATATCTTCTTTATTTTTATTAAAGTCTTCATGCATTTGCTCAAATGCATAACTCAACATAGTTGTAAACTGCTTTACATGTTCATTATTATAAGGCGGTATGAACTTACTCCTGTATGGAATATTACAAGTAGATCTGCTACAATAAAATTGCTAGGTTTGCTACTAACCACTCAGACATATCACATCACTGCTTAGCAATCCAGGAACTAAACTGGATTGAACTGCCAATTTTTTTCATCTCATCCAGCTTCCTATCACCCACTCCGTTATTTATCAACCTGACAACTGTCCAGCCCTCAGAAACTTGGTTCAACCTCAACAAAAATAGGGCACTGCAATCATCCAACAAACTACTACTAAAAGTTATTAAATCCAGCAATAGTTTTGGGGATTCCCTGTATTCCAAGCAAATGTCAAAGATCTACAACTCGATCTTCCAAGACAATGTCAACACAACTGATCTTCCTAAGTTCAAACATCTCCTCAAGGAACATATAATTAAAAAATGGCTCTACTCCTGTACAACCCCGCGATGACACTACAAACTTTCTATAACTCCATTCCATATCCAGTAACTAATCTTAAATCTTACTTTCCATTGCCAGACACCTCTTCTTCACACATTTCATAATACAACTATCTCTCTTAATTTTACATATGGTAATCTACTAATATTTTACCTAATTGTGTTATCTATATATTTCATAATCAATCAAATCCTCCCAATCCCACCTTGGTGTTCTTACTATTTTCTCTTACACATTGCTGTAATTAACTGCTATGACATTTCTCTTGCAAACCTTCTTTATAGTTCTCTGTAAATATATAACATATAATCTGTGCTCTAGGGGAATATAGGATGGTCTTCTTTCTTAGGAACTATATAGAAAATAACCTGTATTGTACCGTATGTATTTCTGGTAAAATGTTTAATTGTACTCTATTTTGGAGGTGTTTATGTACTATATGTCTGTTATGGTAAATTGTTATTATTGTAATTTATTTGGAGCTTTTCTCCCTCGGCCTCTGCTGAAAATAAGCTTCTGGCCCAGACAGACACTCCCGGTAAACAAATGTAAACTAAATAAATAATTAAAATAATGTTTATGTGTCTGAGTATGTCTTTTGTAGTGGCAGTGTTGTGATAAGGTTTTTATTAAGTTAAGGTGTAGGGTTAGGGTTGGGAGAAGGGGCAGCATTAGCACTCATTACTAAGGTGTGCAGGGGTGGGGTAGGAGGTGTCTGTATATAGAGACTACATGAGCATGGAAATTTGGTTCTGTGGGTAGCAGGAGTTGGTGTGGCCTTGAGTAATGTCTTAGGTGATATGAGAAGTATTTTTCATAAACTTTAGCTTCAAGGGGAGTAAATGTCTGGAGATGGAGTAATTTATAGAGGAGGGATTATGCTCACATAGAAGTAATTTGCAATGAATCAGCAAATGCTGTCAGAGATTTTCTGGAATGTGTCAGTGTTTTTCTTGGAGACAGAAGAGAAAATTGGAATTCTATATTCAAGCTGAGAAAGGAGAACTCCTTTGCTGATGGCTGCTCTGGCTGGGGTTCCTATTAGAATGATGAAAATGCATTTTGTTGAATGCATTTTCGTCGACACGTATGGTGAATGGGAAAAACAGTGAAGCAGCTGTTCAGCGAATTCTTTCTCTGGGAAAGAAGTTGCTTGACCACTTTGTTGCCTTGCCTGTTCTGAGGTGTTATGTGGTCCCTTGTCTGGTATAGCTACCGAGCATGATTGTGCAACAGTTACTGACCTTATGGTTAGGGTGTGGGTTAAGGTAAGTGCATATGTATGAAAGTGTTTACTGTTTTTTATTTTGCATTAGATGTATGGCTGAGTTACGTATGTATGTGTTTTCAGCTGTTTACTTTTGTTTTGGGGGGTAGGATTAGGGTTAAGGTAAGTGTGTAAATGTGCAAGAGTTACTGACCTTTGGGTTAGGGTGCAGATAAAGTTAAGTGCATATGTTTTAAAATGTTTACTGTTTTTTTTTCTCGTTATATGTATTGTTGGTTTACGTGCATATGTGTATTTAGTTGTTTACTGTTTTTTTGGGGGGGTATAATTAGGTTTAGGGTATGTGTGTATGTGTTTGGAAGTGTTTAATGTTTTTTTTTTTTGGGGCGGGGGTTGGAGCAGCAATTTCTTTCCCTAGGAAAGAAATCGCTGTTCTGTGGTTTCGACATTTTCAGCGTTCGCTGAATATGTGTCGATGAAACACCGTTCGCTGTTTTCAGCTTTCAGTATTTTAATATGAACCTCTCTGGCTGGTATGGATAGAAAATGGGAGACTGTTTTGGCCCAAGAGGGAGTTTATTTTGACTCTCACTTTGTCTGCGTGGAAATGGAAGTTTAATGACTAATCAAGGCATAATCCTAGGTATTTCAGGGAAAGTCTTTTTCTGCAGAACAATTATATAAGTCAAAGATAAAGACTCAGGTACTTATTGAATTTCCTGTGGATTTCCAAAACACATAGTTTTGATCATGAAGGCAAAGAAGTAGTGTAGGGTTCATGAGTCATTAGTGGAGCTCATGTAAGGCAGTCTAGAGTTGAGACTGAATGTTGGTGTGAGAGTGACCTGACTTGTAAATGATCATGTCTTCAGCATAGAGGATGAGTGGCAGATGGGCAGGTTACAAAAAAATTTGTTAATTAATATGATGAAAAGGAGGGGGGCAGGAATCGATCCTAGTGGTACACCATTGGTAATGGCTAACCCAACTGGCAGCCTGTGCAGATGCCTTAACTGGTGCCTCTCTCCACTCAAAGCTGAAGACCAAAAAACATAGTTTTCTCTACTCATGTAAGTGTAGCAAATGGCTTACTAAAATGATAAGTAGCAACTTGCTTCATTTACAACACACTCACTTCACACAATAAGCACTTCAGCGCTTGAACTATAGTTGCAAATCTGAAAAAGCAGCATCAGTATTTAGTCATGAAGCCGATATCCTTACAGCTTCATAATGGCACTAATACACTCCTGCACCGTCTGCACTTGGTGATTGTGTCCCCTAGCAACCTGCACTCAGGGCAGCTAACCCTTTACCCCACCATACAAATGGCTCTTAAATATACCATTCATTGTTAATTCTTTATGTCATAGAAATGTACTACTATTCTAACTTATTATAGCTGATGCCAGCATATTTTAAATTTGCAGAGTTGAGAAAAAAAGGGAGGGGGGCAGAGGAAAAAATGAGAGGGGATGAAGAGAAGAGTGGGAAGCGGTAAAGAGAAAGGGAATGCTAAAGAAAGGAAAGACTTCAACATTATGAACTAAATTGTGTGAGAGAGAGAGGGAGGAGAATAGCAGGAAAAAAGGAGTGTGGATAAAAGGAATTTATAGTTATTGTTAATCACTGTTAGTATATATATATATATATATATATATATATATATATATATATATATATATATATATCTACACACACACACACACACACACACAAACACATATATATATATATATATATATATATATATATATATATATATATATATATATATATATATATATATATATATCCAACAGCAAAAAGAATGGAACCTGATAGGAGTGTGCTGTAAAAATTGTAAAATATCCAAACAGCAGCAAACAGCACATATTTCACATCCAGGGCAGAGTCTCTAAATACTGATAGGTGCGGCAAGAAAACACAACCACTACCAGTTAACAAAGTCTCGAGTTACTTCTTACATCCACTTTCTTCAAAAGCACTTTTTGTTTGCAAGCATTATTTCTATAAATATCACCTTAAAACAGTTGGCATCAATAGAGCTGAGCATCCACTTCTGAATAATTTTAAAGCAGCTTCTATTTATTATAAAACATCATCAGAACATGTTAAAATAACATGAAGTGTCAACATATGAAGTAGATTTATATATATAGTTGGAGCAAAGTATCTTTTAAACATGGAACATTGGTCGTTATGTATAGATTTGATGAAGTGTGAACTTTGAAACCCGAAAGCGCTTATCTTTCTGTGTTTATTATTTTAATATGTTCTGACGATGTTTTATAATAAATAGAAGCTGCTTTAAAATTATTCAGAAGTGGATGCTCGGCTCTATCAATGCCAACTGTTTTAAGGTGATGTTTATAGAAATAATGCTTGCAAACAAAAAGTGCTTTTGAAGAAAGTGGATGTAAGAAGTAACTTGAGACTTTGTTAACTGGTACTGGTTGTGTTTTCTTGCTGCACCTATCAGTATTTAGAGACTCTGCCCTGGATGTGAAATATGTGCTGTTTGCTGCTGTTTGGATTTATATATATATATAGATATATACACAGACACACACACACACACACACACACACACACACACACACATATATATATATATGTGTGTATATATATATATATATATATATATATATATATCTACTTCATATGTTTGGCACTTCAAAATGCCAAATTTCATATGGCTGAGACCGTATGATCCGAGATCGCACTACAGTGCAGGAATGGAAATCTTTCCATTCCGCACTGTATGGAGATGCCGGTTCTGCATTGTCGGCATTTCAAATGTTGACCATATGAAATTTGGCATTTAGAAGTTTTGGCAATGTGAAGGGGACCCAGATATATATATATATATATATATATATATATATATATATATATATATATATATATATATATATATTATTGCATATAAGTCCTTATATTTATATTTATTTCATATTAACGCTCAATTATTTGTACATTTTACAACAATTTTATTTATTGTTGTCATTATTTGCGACTGATATGCAGCTTTGAAAATGGACTCTTAAATTTGCATGCTGCATAAAAGGAGTTTAACATTTCTGGTTTTCTTTTCTTTTCTTTTCTTTTCTTTTTTGGGCAGTAAAAAGGTTAAAACAGGATTCCTAGGGACATTGGGGATTGCATTATCCCTCCATAATATTTTATAGTACAAGGACCTTATAGTGCTAATTTGGTATTAGTGTCTGCTCCCTGGTCATTCCTTGTGTTAAAACCAGGATATATGCCTTAATCATACATATGCAACAAAAAAGAATGGGAATTTTTGCATAGAAATGTTTGCAGAAATATTTCTATATCCCTACAAGACTTAAAAAATATTCCTGCTAACTTGAGGCATATGTTGAAGATGTGATGGTTCAGAAAGAGGTTCCTGGAATATGTTCTGGAAATGTAAGGGATTGCTTCAATACAACAATGACTTTAATAACATGCTAAGTCTTTTACTTGGATGAGAACCTAACCTCAGTATAGAGATTTTTTTTTTTTGGGTAGGGGTAAAATAAAATGTTCGAGTGAAGTAAAAACATTGTCATCTATAGTATTTGTGGTAGCCTAGAAAGTTAAAACTACACAATGGAAAACCAGAGACAAACCATGAATAAGAGAAGTGAAAAATGATTACATAGATTAAACATATGGGACTGAGAATTATTAGAGATTAGAAACAAAACTTCACAGTAAGAAAATTGGCTGTGTGGGATGTTTTTCATAGGTTCATAGGTAGGCACTAGGCTACCGCCCAAGACCCCAAGTAAGCCTAGCCAACAAGGTACCCTGGATTTCACCACCAGAGAAAATTATTTTCCTGTGTCCCTGTCAAGCAGAGTCACAGACGTGATCCCCAGAGTGAATTTCCTATTTCCCATCCACTCATCAAGACTTTTCTTGAAGAGTGCTAATGAGGAGCTTTGTTTGATATAGATGGGTAGCTTGTTCCAGCTTGTATGTGAAGTCGGTGGGACAGGAAGCTATCCCTCCAGCATGTTCTGTTTATTGTGATGACAAGGTTAAGGTCCCTATAGCATGTAGCTCAAAGGGATTGGGATTTCTTTAGGTAAGGCATGTCCAACAACTCTAGGTTTGACATAGCTTTGTATGTCAGGCAGAGATCACCTTGGAGTAGGCGATATACAACGGAGTAAAGCTGGACTCTTTTGAGATGGTCAGCATAGGGAAACTGTTTGAGGCTGGTAATCCTCTTTGTGAGGTACTTCTGCGGCCTTTCCAGCTGTTGTAGATGTCTTGTGAGGTACATTTCAAAAGGGGTGTTGTACTCTATAATGGGTCTAATTAGTGATGAGTAGAGGAGAACAATGACCTCTTTTTTTCTGGATGAGAACCCTTTTGTGATGAGGTGTGCCATGTAGAAGGATTTCCTGACTACTGTAGCAATGTGATTATCAAAGGAGAGACCACTGTCCACCTGTGGTCTCTTATCACACTTTAGGTGTTAAGTAGACTACTGCCTGTGTGGTAGTTCATGGGTACAGAGTTTTTACCAAAAGGGATGACAATGCCCTTTTTGGCACTGAGCTTGGAGCCATGGCTTTGACACTATCTCAGTGAGGTCCTTTTGTAGGATATCCACATTGTTAGGAGTTTCAGTTATGGCTCCTAGTTTGCAATCATCTGTGAACTTCATTAGCCAGAGACCTTCTGTGTTAGTCTGTACTTCAGAGAAGTAGATACCAAACAGGAGAGGACCCAGGACTGAACCCTGTGGTACTCCACTTGTCACTGGTTTGAAGTCAGATTTGGAGTCTGCAACTTTTACAGTGTGGGTTCTTTCACTGAGCCAGTTGGCAACCCATCTTGTGACATAGGGATTTATACCTAGCTTAGTGAGTTTATCTATAATTCCATAATGGGGGATGGTGTCAAAAGCCTTGGTGAGGTCATGATAGCCTGTGTGAACCACCTTACCCTCATATATGCCTTTGGTGACTGCTTCAAAGAAATCTATCAGGTTTAGGAGACATGATCTGCCTTTTACAAACCTGAACTGGCTGGAGTTTAGAGTTTGGAGTTTACCAATGTCTTTGTTTATAAGCTCCATGATGATACTTTCCATGGCCTTGCAGACTAGGCTTGTCAGGCTAATAGGGTGATAGTTCCTGGGGTCCATAGTGGTTCCCCCTTTGTAGAGTGGGATAACTGTTGCTGTGCGCCATTCAGTGGGCACAAAGCCTGAAGTGAGGCTCTGACTGAACATGGTACTTAGGTGGGGAGCCAGTTCCTTCTGAAGTTCATGTACAACGCAGCCTGGGATGTTGTCTAGTCCCATGGATGCTGTGTTCTTGGCTTTAAACCTGCGTAGTTGTAATTACAGTGACTCTGCATTCTTCTGGTATAGATATTGGCCCTATAGGGGTGAGGGGGGGTAAAGTTAGCACTGAACCTATCTGCCAGGATGTTGGCAGTATCAGTTGGTTCTGTAAATTTTGTGCATTCTGCTGTAACTCAGAGCAGATCTGGGTGTTGCCATTGAGATTCTTGACATAACTATAGAATGCTTTGTGGTTGTCCTTAGAATCTGTGGTGTTTTTGTTTTTGTAACTAGCTTTGGAGAATTTTATGAGGGAAATGAATTTCTTACTGAGGCTGATCAGAGGAGCTCCTCCACTCATGGGATTTTACTCTCTTTTGCAACAGTTTCTTTCTTCTGTTATAGAGTTTGTTTATGGCAGGGAATAAACAGATTGGCTTACTTTTTTTGGAGGATAGCATCTTGGTTCTGTTAGGGATAGCACAATCCATGCACTCGTGTAAGTGCTTATAGAGTGCATTTGTGTAGGATTCAGCAGTTCTAATTGTATTGTCCATCTGCGTGGGTGTTGTGAAGTTTGCCACTTCTGTCTTTAGAAACATGAAGTTGGCTTAGAAGAATTTTTTTATGGTGGTTTCCTTAATGGGGCATAGGGGCGGGATGTGGATATCTAGGGTGATTAGCTTATTGTCAGATATGACCAATGAGGAGTTGACCTCAGGTGTGCAACACAGGTCGCTCATATTGGTAATGACTAGGTCTACGATATTGTTGCCCCGGTGGGGGTGTGGATAAGTTGATCCAGGACATTAGAATTTATGAATTCCAGAAAGCGTTGAGTGAAGGAGTTGGTACATGACTAGTTTTCCCAGTTAATGGTGGGGTAGTTAAAATCACTCATTATTAGGGTATTTGGTTAAACCCTAATATTTTCCAGTATATCAAGAAAAGTAGAGTGGGAATCCTGGGGCATGGCGGGGGATCTGTAGCAAGCTACAATTTGGATTGATGTTTTGCCCAGAGTTAGTTGCACTTGGATAATCTTGGATGCATTATGCTGAACAACTAGCCTGGAGATTTGGATATCCTTAATGAATATGGACACACCTCCACCTTTAGTGTTTCAGTCCAGGTTAGATGGCCAAAAGGTGTGGTATGAGTAATAGCCTGGTAATGCAGGGGTGCTCTCCGGAGCCTTGAACCAGGTCTTAGTCACTGCATAGATATCAATGTTCTCCATTTTAAGGAGTGACTCAAGTGAGTGCATTTTGAGGTTTAGATTTCTAGCATTGAGAAGCATTACCATCAGTTTTTGCTTGCCTGTACCTATTATGGTGGTGAATTTGTCATTTGAACCTTGCCTAAAAAAAGGCACTATATGGGCGGCAAGAGCCTTAACCAGTATCTGGAATCCCAGGGGCAACAGGTGCAGGCCATCTCTGGCAAAGCATTATGGTCTGTTGACCATGTCATCCCTAACAAACAGATACCAGATCCCCTTAGAATGACATCAGAAGCATAGCCAATTATTGAAGTCAATCATCTTGTCCTTGTACTGTGGTATCATTCTGGGAAATGGCAGGATGCTATTCAGGGCTAGGGTCATACCTGCCTGTGTTACAAGATCAGAGAGCTCTTCCATGTCTCTTTTCATGTAGTCCAGGGAGGTACATCGCAGGTCATTCACAACAACATGGACAATGACAGAGTCATATTTGTACTTGTTATGGAGTGACATGAGTGTGTGGGTTATACTGCGGATCCTGGGATATGAAAGGCAGCTGACAGTAACCTTCTCCTTGTTTAGCCTGGTGAGTGGGACATCAGTGTGCCTGACTATACTGTCATCTATGACTAGTGTGTTGGGCATGTTGTTTTGCCTTACAGGCTGTGGTTGAGTGGCACACTGAGTTTGTGGGCTATGTGTCATTTGGGTAGTGTCGGGGGGGGGTGGAGATTGCTTGAATGTTTGCTTTGAGGTCTCTGTTGCTTGAGCAGATTATTATTGAGAGCCTCTGCAAATGTTTTTGTGTTTCTATGTGTGGATTTTGGTGGTGTAGGTTTAGTGGGACTACGTGATGAGCATGGTATGGTGCAAGTATTTACCTTCTCCTCTTAACTGTCTAGTCCAGTCTTGGTTGGAGAGAGCTTTGCCTCCAGTTTGGCTATATAAGTGCATCTCTCACAGGTTGTAGTGTTGGGTGGTAGGAGTTGAAGGCTGTCTGTGTACATGAGGCAATTGCTACATTGCCCCAAGATGCCCAGATTCATCAGGTATATGGGAGAAAACACCGGGAGCTGACCCTTGGACATGGCTGAATTGGTACTAAAAAATGATTTTCCTCTAGACAAGTGAAGAAAGTAAGTACAAATACTGTTTTCTTTGAGGCAAATGAGGAAGGTTGAGTGCTGTAGTAATTTGTAGCTTATTTAGTGCTTACAACAAGTTCTGAACAAGTGCTGAGCTCAAAGAAGCAGATTCAAGTACTAAAACTAAGAAACTAGCTAGTTCTATGGGAAATGTGGAGAACAGACTTTATGCCACCAGGAATAGTTTAACCCAAGCTAAGCAGTGCTGCATGATAAACTCACTCAAACCCACGCAAACATGCTTTTTTAAGTCAAAAAGTTGAAAGGGATAGAAATTAGCCCAAAATGGCCAATAAGGTACAATTTCAGAGCTGGAAACCACTCCTCTTGTGACACATAGGCTGCTCGAAGCTTACCACTCCCACTGATAAGCAGAAAGACATCCCTCTACCACAGCAAGGTCTGAACAACTCAGAAACACAAAACAAAAGTCCAGAAACCAGCAAATCTGGGATCCAGACTATTCTAGTATAGGAAAGGTGGGAAACGAGCCAAACAGATAGTGTTTTTTTTTTGTGAAATTAAACAGAAAAATGCAATTTAACAGTAACTATGCACAGAAAAGGCTATCACACTTGAGTGTGAAGCCTACAACAGTAAATGCAGTATAAATTATTAAATTTAAGCTGAAATCAAAGTGCACACACAGTAAAATGATTTAACAGTAAAATGCAGCAGAAATAACAACAGAACCACAGTAGAAATGGCTTTTAAAGTGCAGATGGCAAAAACAGTGAAGAAATAGCCAAAAAGATGCTTAGAATCAGCAAAAGTCTATATTTCTCATTTCTGGTGCTGTAGTAGTCTGCAGGTGCTCAAACAGGATCTGCCAAGCTAAAACAAGCTCAAACCCACGCAAACACGGGTTTTTAAGTCAGAAAGTTGAAAGGGATAGAAATCATCCCAAAACAGCCAGTAAGGTACAATTTCAGAGCTGGAAACCACTCCTCTTGCGACAGATAGGCTGCTCAAAGCTTACCACTCCCACTGATCAACAGAAAGACTTTCCTCTACCACAACAAGGTCTGGTCACCTCAGAAACCCAAATTAAAGTCCTGAAACTAGCAAATCTGGGATCCAGACTATTCTGGTATAGGAAATGGTGGGAAACAAGCAAAACAGATTGTATTTTTTGTTTCTTGGGGGGTTTTGGGGTGGGAAAATTAAACAGAAAAATGCAATTTAATGGTAAATATGTACAGAAAAGGTTATCACACTTGAGTGTGAAGCCTACAGCTGTATTACAATGTGAGCTTGAAGATAATGTTGGCATGGAGCAAAGTATCTAAAACCTATATCTACTTAATAAAGTAGACTCTAATACAAAGTGAAAAGTCATTGTAGTGAAATGTAAATAAAATAACATTGTCACTAATTAATTGCTGATCTTGAATTATATTGCATATAGTATGTGAGCTTATTTTTGAATGAACAATAAATTAAATCAAACACAGAATAAGAGTGAATAGAACAGCTTACTGTGAAACTTGGATTTGCATACTTACAATGCCAAGATATTAACTAATAAATGAAAGCAGTGGCTGGTTTATTACTAGTGTATGAAAATATAATTAAAAAGTGGTTGACTCAATGATCAGTGCCAAAATAATCTAAAATTGTGAACCTAAAGAGTCCTATTTTGTTTGTTTCACTGCTGCAGGCCTACTGAGGATTGCAGCTGCTTTTTGCTCTGTTGACAATGCCAGAAGCATCAAGACATCATGGTATTTCCGATAATGCTTACTTTGCTCTGTATTGCAGATATAGGTTCATAGGTAGGTACTAGGCTATCAGCCTAAGGGCCTACTTAAGCCTAGCCAACAAGGTTCCCTGGCTTACGCCACCCAAGAAAGTTATTTTCCTGTGCCATTGTCGAGCAGAGACACAGAAGTGATCCCCGGGGTGTATTTCCTATTTCCCATTGACTCATCAAGATTTTTCTTGAAGAGTGCTAATGAAGAACTTTGCTTAACATAGATGGGTAGCCTGTTCCAGAGTATGGGAAGTCTCTGGGACAGGAATCTATCCCTCCAGCATGTCCTGTTTATTGTGGGGACAAGGTTTAGGTCCCTATAGCATGTAGTTTTGAGGGATTGGATTTCTTTAGGTGTAGCATGTCCAACAACTCTGGGTTTGACATAGCTTTATATGTTAGGCAGAGATCACCATGGAGTAAAGCTGGAGTTTTTTGAGGAAGTCAGTGTAGGGCATTTGTTTAAGGCCAATAATCCTCTTTGTGAAGTACTTCTGTGACCTTTCCAGCTGCTGCAGATGTCTTGTGAGGTACATTCCAAAAGGGGCATTGTACTCTATAATGGGTCTAATGAGTGTCGAGTAGAAGGGAACAATGACCTATTTTTTCCTGGATGAGAACCCCTTTATGATGAGGTGTGCCATGTAGAAGGACTTCCTGACTACTGTGACAATGTGACTATCAAAGGAGAGACTACTGCCCACCTGGGTCCCAAGGTCTCTTATCACGCATTCGGTGTTAAGTAGATTGCTGCCTATGTGGTAGTTCATGGGTACAGAGTTTTTACCAAAGAGGATGACACTGCACTTTTTGGCATTGAGCTTGAGGCCATGGCTCTGACACCAGGCATCTGTCTCAGTGAGGCCCTTCGGTAGGAGGTCCACATCATTTGGGGACTTGACTATGGCTCCTAGTTTGCAGTCATCTGTGAACTTCATTAGCTAAAGGCCTTCTGTGTTAGCCTGTACTTCAGAGAAGTAGATACCAAACAGGAGAGGTCCCAGGATGGAACCCTGTGGTACTCCACTTGTCACTGCTTTGAGGTCAGATTTGGAGTCTGCAACTTTTACAGTGTGAGTTCTGTCAGTGAGCCAGTTGGCAACCCATCTTGTGACATAGGGATTTATACCCAGTTTAGTGAGTTTAGCTATAATTCCAGAATGGGGGATGGTGTCAAAAGCCTTGATGAGGTCACAATAGGCTGTGTGAACTACCTTACCCTCACCTACAGCTTTTGTAACTGCCTCAAAGAAGTTGATCAGGCTCAGGAGGCATGATCTGCCTTTCACAAACCTGAACTGGGTGGGATCCAGAGTTTGGAGGTTACCAATGTCTTTGTTTATGAGTACCATTATGATACGTTCCATGGCTTGACCAGGCTTGTCAGGCTAATAGGTCAATAGTTCCCAGGATCAGTGAGATAACTGTTGCTGTGTGCCATTCAGTGGGCACAAAGCCTGATGCGAGGCTATTATTGAACATGGTGCTTAAGTGGGGAGCCAGTTCGTTCTGAAGTTTGTGTAAAATGCAACCTGGGATGTTGTCCGGTCCAATGGATGCTGTGTTTTTGGCTTTAGAGAGTGCAGCTTTTACCTGCGTAGTTGTGATTACAGGGACTCTGCATTCTTCCTGTATAGATATGGGCCCTTTAGGGGGTGAGAGGGGGGTAAAGTTAGCACTGAACCTATCTGCCAGGATGTTGGCAATATCAGTTGGTTCTGTAATTTTCGTGACTTTGTGCTGTAACTCAGAGCAGATCTGGGTGTTGCCATCGAGATTCTTGGCATAGTTATAGAATGCTTTGTGGTTGTCCTTGGAATTAGTGGCAATTTTGTTTTCATAGCTAGCTTTGGAGGATCTTATAAAGGATCTCAGCTTTTTATTGAGGCTGACCAGGGAGCTCCTCCACTCATGGGATTTTACTCTCTTTTGCAACAGTTTCTTCCTTCTGTTGTACAGTTTGTTTATGGCAGGGGACCACCATATTGGCTTCCTTTTTTTGGAGGATAGTGTCTTGGTTCTGTTTGGGATAGCATGATCCATGCGCATGTGTAAGTGCTTATAAAGTGCATTTGTGCAGGATTCAGCAGTTGCAACTGTATTGTCCATCTGCATGGATGTCACGAAGTTCACCACTTCTGTCTTAAGAGCATGAAGCTGGCTTTGGAGAAATTTTTTACTGTGGTTTCCTTAATGGGGGCTGGGAGCGGGATGTGGATATCAATAGTGATTAGCTTATGGTCGGATTGGACCAACGATATAGCTGTACAATGGCTGCTGTGCAACCTCTGCTTGTATCAGACATTCTGAAATCAAAATGTGTGATGCTAGTATTCATGTTGCAGCTTTCTGAACCATTGCTAAACAATTAAGTAATTGCCTAAAAAGGAAATGCATGATAAACTTAAACAATTGACTAAATAACTAGAAAGACAGAAGTTAATTAGCAACACAACATGTTCACAGAATATCCATGTCAATGAAAAACACCCATAAAATTGTTCAGTGTTGCACTCCCTCACTGAAACTTCTCTCTTTCTCTGGTTCATTTGCATGCTCATGTTTCTTTTTATTATTTTTCTCACACCTGTATAGCTATTTCTTTGTCTATATATCTGTCTGTCTTTTTTCATCCATCATATTTTCAGAGAAAAAAATCAAGTAAAGGGAGATCATGACCATACAAATCCTTTTACCTCCAACTATCTGTTAAAATAAAACTGTGCACGTTGAAAAGCAGTACATAACTACACTGCCAAAGTTATTTTGCACTGTGAACCATAAACTTAATGCAAGTAGCAGCTACTGGACAAAATATAATACGAACTGCCTGAGCCATCCTACAACAAAATACCTGTTCTGCAACAAAGCAAGCAAACCTGTCTCTACAAATGTTCTAATTTTAATAGCAAGCAAAAGAAATCAAGTAACACATAAACTTTCCTTTTTCAATACAAATTTATAATTTTATGATTACTGCATTCATACCTGAACATGCTGTGAAATGTTAAACAAATTGCAGATCACACATCTGGCTGCCCTGATATAGCTTGCAAAATTCAGGTATTCTGTCTGAAATCTAGCTTATTATGTTTTAATACTGTACCAATGCTCCACGTTCCACATTTATCTTTAGCAAACCTTATCACCTGTCAACTTATAATTTTATAAGTTTCTACCTTTCCTTGAACAAAATAATTAGCCTATATCTCCATCTGTCCTGACAACAATTTACTGGCTAAAGGGTGAAATTGTATACTTTAAAGGGGTATATTCCCTTTTCCTGGATCATGCAGGAAAAATAACTGCTTGGCTTGTGCATCTTAAATGTTACCTAATGATCCTGACTTCATTTCCCTGCCTGTTCTCCTCTCACTTCTATGTGTCATGGGCCCTCTTCCCTCATAATTCACTCCACCAGTACTGGGCTCACAGTCTGTGTAGTAGCTATAGTTGCTATTCATTATCTCCTTGATACTTTATCTTTAAGTAGGAATATGTGCATAATCTGCACATATGTTTACATAGCTGGAAACAGAATATGGAAACACTTTTCTCCCAACTACATTTGTTTAGAAATATTGATTTTATTTCTGTATATGATGGGCAGGGCATTTTTCAGATGGATAGCATACAGCCAAAAAGTTACCTTCACTCTGCCTTATCTCTAGGCAATGATCTTCATTGTAAACTCCAGTTAAGCATTTTTCCTAGGATGTACTGTTTACCTCAGATGCATCATATCACCAAGGCATGTCAGAAATTGTCAGCATGTATTTGAGAAACTAGGTGTTCGGGAACATATTAGAAAAATAATAAAGTAGCTGGGTATAATGTTTTATTATGAGGTACACTGTGCATGTAAGTCCATTTTGTTTATAGTGAGTTAAAGCTAGAATGGAAAAATGCAAATCATTGTGGTGCTGGACTGACACTATTGCCACCACAAGTGAAGGTGAGCTATAACCACTGACCTATC
>NC_056745.1:1383914750-1383977250 GCF_019279795.1 Protopterus annectens
ATCTTTTATGAAATTGACAATGCTTGTCATCTGGGCCATTACATGTGTTTGCGTGGGAGTGAGCAATATGCAAACACAAACAAGATTAGCAAAGTTCATAATGTATTATTATAGTAAAAAAGTGTTCATTAGTTTTCATCACTAAAAAATAAATGTGGGACTTGAAACTTGGTCCACATATACTATGTGCTTTGTGATTCATCATATTTACCAGGTGTGCCACACTAACATGCTTGATTCACACATGTAATTTATGCTGTCTGTATCATATAAACAACTTCTATTAATTTTAATTAATTTTGCTCTTTCATCATATTTAAAAAATAAATAAGGAAACCTAAACAACATTAAAAATTATTTTTAACACACTTTACAGATTTTTTATACAAGTCTGGATTTAAACTGTCAGACTAATGAAACTACAAAACACATTAGGGGTGTCTTATCTCTCTTTGCCACAAAAGCAACTTTGCAGCAGTCAAGCAAATCATTGTGCATACAAGCAAGTCTCAATTCCTTGATGGTATTAACAAGACGTATACACTTGTAGATTCTCAGTTGGTTGTACATGTGTAACTTACATATTTAGTACAATGAGTGATCAAACAACCATTTATGAATTTTGTTGCACCAATGCAGTTCTGTCTCCTGTTCTTATTGTGTTCATTCTTCCCTTATCTGTGCTGTACTCTCAGACAGCTACAGATCCACCACTGACACCAAATGATGAGTTCCTGTCCGCTGTCAGGGATCCAGAGAGCTCAGTGGAAACTGCATAATAACATGTGATTGATGTTGGTGTTGATGTTACTGTGAGGACAAGTATGTCCCAGGATGAGCTTCCAGTAAGCTTACATATGTCAATTTGTAATATTTGCTAGTATAGTAAAATATTGCAAGTAATAGTAGATGTGTTTTTTTTGATGAACCTATTCATACATAGATAACACAGGGGTACAATATGTTTTTGTTCATTACACATGGGCTTTGTGGGTACATGTCAGCCAAGTTTCAGTTAAAAGTACTGTTAATGGACATATGGGCAAAAATTGTGTATTTGCTGTACCCCTGTGTTATTGCAGTTGTGATGATTGCTTCCTTACCTTACTTCAATTCTTCTGGGACCATGCTCTCTATCATTTTTTATTATTATTTTTTTTTTATTTTACATTTGTTTACCGGGATAGTCCAGCTTGACACAGGTTCATTTACAGCTGAGGCCTGGGGAGAAAATCTCCATATATTTTAAGTCCAGTTTACAATAAGTTCACACATCAATTGTTCATACATAGATTATGTACAATTTATGATAAGTTCAGCACATCAGATGTTCAGACATAGATCATGTACAGTTCCCAATAAAGTTCAGCAGATTGAAATAATTGGTATACAGTGTCAAACAGAAATATGATATAATATGTATATCAGACAGTGAGAATAGAAATCATGGTCACAGGTGATATGTTTAAATGTTATGTGATGCATAGGCATATCCATTTATTCATAAGGTGGACTTTTAGAGAGCTTTTAAACATATTGGCCGATGTAGCAGAGGTAAGGGTAGGGGGAAGGTTATCCAGTTTCTTGCTATGCTGTGCGAGAATATGGCTTGTCCTGCGGAGTTGTTGGCTTTAGAGATAGACAGTAGTGTTTTTTCTGAAGAGCGTAGGGGACAATTTGATGTGTGCTTAGTTAATAACTGACTAAGAGATGGGGTTTTGAGGGGATAGTTCAAAATATTGTAGGCAATTGTTAGTTGATGGTAGTTGAGTAGTTGGGGTAGTTCTAGCCACTGCAGTTTGCGCAGTGCATGACAGTGGTGTGATTTGTAGTTAGATTTAGAAGCGAATTTGGTGATTTTATTGTAGCATGACTGAAGTTGTTTAAGGTCCTTTTTTCTTATGTGGATAAGGATCGGAGTGGCATACATTAGAGTAGATAGAAGGGGTGTTTGGGCAAGTGCCACATGTGCTTGGTCAGTTAGCAATTTTTTTGTTTATATATAGTGTCCCCAATTTTTTGTGGACCTTTTTTATGGTTTGTGCTATATGTACATCAAGCAGTAGTTTGTTGTCTATTTCCAAGCCAAGTAGTTTGGTATGGTTAGTGGGTGAGATGTTGGTACCATTTTTGGCAGTGATTGCAAAAGATTGGTTGATAGATTTAAATTTGTTAGGGGAGAAAATGAGTAGTTTGGTTTTGTTGGGATTAAGGATTAGTTGAATCTGGGTAATCCAGTTTTCTACTGAGGTGAATGAGTCTTGAGTAAGTTTTTGAAGGGTTGTGATGGTGCAGAGCAGATAAGAGTGGAGTCATCTGCGTAGTGTATGAGTGAGGCAGTTTGGGTGGAAGTATGGAGGCTGTTAGTGGAAATGGAAAAAGGTAGTGGCCCTAATATTGAAGCCTGTGGGACTCCTATGGTTGTAGGGATTAGTGGTGATAGTGTATTCTGCCACTGAACAGACTGCTGTCTGTCTGATAAGTAGCATTTAAACCATGCTATAGTGGAAGGGACAAAGCATAGGAAGGACATGGAATCTGGTAGCATGATGTGTGACACCAAGTGTGGATTCTTCTGCACATGGTTAAGGCAAACATTTTTGTTTGATAATTGATGACTATTTGACAGAAATATGCATTTATCAGTATGTGTGAGGTGTGTGTATTGCTGTACCATCTGTAATAGTGGCAGCAGTGTTAGTTTGTTATTTTTTTTTTTTTTGCATTAATTTAATTTCTGTGTTTATTGCTTATCACAGGTGGTCCTGACAGTGGAAGTATAGGACTCTTATCTGCTGATGTCAGACTATCAGCAGACTCTGATTATGATGGTGGCTAAGATGGAGGAGAGAGGCTGTCAGGGGGTGCAGAGACTGAATCTGGCACTGAGGTTGACATTCAGCCATCCCTTGTACTTCCATCAGACATAGCCAGTAGGCCTATGCATACGTATTCCACTGTGCCTTCAGATATTGGACAGGTGGAGGGTAACACACTTGATCATGGTAGTGAGGTTTCTGTGGCTTCAGTGCTGGTTGACTCTTGCTGTAGCCAAAGTGTGGGTGAGGTGCCATGCAGGAGGGTTGTTAGGGGTACTCGGAGGAGCTCTGCTGTCCACCATCCACCTGATCCTGGCTTTATGTGTCACTCGATATATGTTTAGGGTCATCAGGGAGGCACAGGTACATTCTAATAAGGCCTCCGAGGACACACTTAGGGTTTTAGATGTGGCACAGGATGATATGTGTGACTGCCTCCACCATGTGGCCAATTCAGTGGATCGACTGAATGACACAATGGAATGGGAAGTGTCTGTGAGGGAACATATGTTTTGAGGGGGACATTATCCACATGGATGTAGGTCAGCAGTAGCATCTAATGTTAGCCAGTGTGGCTGTGCATGATCAGGCTCCCTTAGTGGCACTACTTCCACTGCTCCATCAGTGATTGAGATGTCCAGACTCAGGTGTGGTAGGCCATGAGGTCATGTTCCTCGGCATACTCATAATGAGAGCTCATCCAGCAGATATCAGTCACATTCAAGTAGTAGCAGTGCCTCTGATACTGGGCATGGAAGTGCCAGTGCAACTCCTGGCAGAACCAGTTCTCACAGTGAGAACCTAGAATGATGAACTGTTACCTCTACCATACATGGCTCACACCAGTCTGATATACAGAGATGGAGAACTAGCACAGAGCTTAGCTGTGTTCTTGCAGACAGTCACACACGTTTCACCTTGACTACCCATACAGACACACACATAACAGTAACATGGGTCAGTCATGAGCCTTACAGCTCATTAGGTATCAATGGCCATTTGATACTTTATCAAAACTTTTGTCTGCCTGCCTTTCTTACAGACACACTCACTACTTTTTGTGTCAGCCTTGGCCTCCTGATCCCCAAACAACATCTTGTGCAAGTGATGATACCTCTGCCATCTCCTTGATTGTATCTTTTGGATACAGGGATACATAAGTCTTTTGTCTGATGCCCAGGTTGCATAGCTGACTGAGTCCTTAGTATATATATATATATATATATATATATATATATATATATATATATATACATGTATATATATATATATATATATATATATATATATATATATATATATATGATGCTCTTTTGGTAGTTGTACTGCTTTCATGCAGGTTTTTGTAATATGTGTAACTTTAATGCATGAGGCCTATTAGTTAATAGTGAACATTTCTATTGACATACGTCAGTGATGTCACATATTGATGTCATTGCTGTAAAACTCACCCCCCTTCTACTTAGGTACATTAGCAAGTAACAATATGCAAGGATATGCTATTCATTTGTGTTCTTAGCCATTTATATTCCTATTCCAGGTTCAACACTTGCATTTATAGTCCAGCAGTTATGAGTGTCAATTTAGAGCTGCCTCTGTGTGATGCTAGTAGTGCACAGCCATTACATGATAAGTAAAGGTTGTGAGTGTTGTCTGTATGTGCATAGGATGAAGGTTTTACCTCCTTAGGTGGTAAGCATGTGTGCTGTCCCTTGCCTCTTAACCTGGTCAAAGACATATTGTGCACACCTATGCTGACCAACACCTACAGAAGCTCATGGTTCCTCCTCTGACTCCTCAACTGAGTGTGGCTGTCGTGACCTTGCAAGTGGTGTTAGGATGTGTGCCTCTTCCCCTTGGTGTTCCTGCTGAAGCTGTTTTCTCAGAATAATATTGTAAAGGATGACACTGACAGTGAAAATTTCAGCACAAAGCACAAGTACTGGGATTATATTGCAGGTTCTCCCAGATGTATCTAGGCACCAGAACCATGACATCAGCATCTCTGACACATGCTTTATGATCTTTCTTGTTTGACCATGTGCTCCATTATAGCATTCTTCAGTGGGTAGGTGTGCATTTTTGATGGGTGTCATCAGCCATGGCTCATTTGCATAACCTGCATCCCCCAGTAAATTACTCTGTGGGATACACCCTAGAAAAACTTTGATAGATTTAAGAGGTGTGCCAGATGTGTTAATTGTGATAACTGCCTGGGTTGCCAGCTCACAAATTCAGGATAATTCCCTTAGCATTACAAATGACCTGGCAGTTAATGGATGGAAGCCCTTTCTGTTTCTGTATACTCCTTCCCTGTTCCCCAGGTGGTGCTTTGATTTCAACCTGCATGCAGTCTAGGGCATCCAAGATTTCAGGGTTGTGTGCTACAGGGTAGAAGTCCCACATAGTTGTAGCTCTGTCCTCAGGTGTATGGGGAAAAGTATGTAGTCTCTGGCATGTTGTAGAATACATAGCCGGCCTTAGGCATAGGCCAACTAGATGGCCGCCTAGGGTGCCGCTTCAGTAGGGGCACTTTTCCAGTATTTATTTGGTGTAGGTAGACCAGGATGGAGGCACTGGGTGGTGTGGTGAGGGGTGCCGTGGTGCCCTTTTGCCTAGGGCACCAGTTGACCTAAGGCCGCTCCTGGTAGCATAGCATTCAGTAATTGATATAGGATCCTGGATGCTGATGTCCGTGACACCTTGAGCATATCCCCTCTTGGTTTCTGGAAGGTTCCTGTAGCTAATATTCTAAATGCTACACATACCATAATCTCCAACGGAATTGATTGCCCTCAGTTTGCCATTGCTCTCAGTTGAAAATGACAGAGGTTGCATAGTTCTTGTGGTATGTCTGTATCTACCCTGTAGCGCTCTACAATTTCCATGTCATGCAGACCATGAAAAGTTAAATGGAGTTTAAATGCTCTTCTTCTTCTTGGCCAAAGTCTATAAGCAACAGCAGCAGCATAGATTTGGGTCTGCTGTACAAACACATATATAAGAGCAACAGCAGCCCCAAACATAGTTTCCATGTGGAGTAGTTTCTGTGGCTGTATTCCAACAGGGTTTGCAATTCGCAGAAAAAAAACTGCACTAAGTCTACATGATTGCTTTATTGTTTGTTGAATAGATTAGCACTCAATTCAGCTGCTTTTGCAGTAATTAGCATGCCACAGTGTTTGCCACATTTGCGTGGCTCTACATGATGTGTAGAGCCTCTCACTGAATACAAAACAGTTACCGTGTGTATCATGGCACAAATCTCACACAGTTTTAGCTCACTGTTTAGGCTTTATTGAATCCAGCCTATAATCCTGTTTAGGCTCATGGTGAAGCTGGAATACATCACAACAACCAACAGAGAATAAGTTCTGCATATGATGACAACCCATTGCAGAATACTCACATCCCACTCATATACTGCATGTACACCTTAGGGGATCATCAATACACTTATCAGTATGTCTTTGGGTATAAGATAAAACAAGAACCCTGGATTACAACTCACATGGGATATAAAGAACATACAAAGTCTGAGCTGAGAAGTCAAATGAAAATCAGTCTGTAAAACAACCACCTATATTCTAAAATGTTAAAGACTTTTACAAATACAAAGTCATTTCCTTTTTCTTTAATAATTTGGAGTGACTAAGCTTAATAGACAGAAGCCTGATACCAAATATGTCATAATATAATAACCAAAATGTGTTATTCCATAGTAAGTAAACTGCAATTACGTTTGTGTTATTCACACTTTTCTTTCCTGCAAGGAGGTCATCAGTGATCTTGCCCTTGGAGTATATTGCAGTACTGCACAACATAAGATAACTATTTAAGTCTTGTTACTGAATGTAAACTGCCATGTACACTGATAATTCTTAAGCTGTTATGAATGGTGCTTTAGTTTTTTTGTACAATGAGGTTTCCCTAAAGCAATTGGTGTTACTTATTGTGAATGTGTATTTATATGTGCATTTCCAAAATGCATACATACATGTATACATATTTATATAGGAGGCAGTAGTCAGTGAACATAAAGGCAGTTTGATGAAAAAAGAAAGAGCTGTTGCAACTGATTGAATGTTAATGGCTTTTTCTTTGCTAGACTGCAGTACAACAGAGATCTATGAAATTTCTCTTTCCTTATTGTAGTGTGATCTCGGAGATGGTATATATAGGTTCATAGATTAGTTATAAGCTAACTGCCCTTGCAAGCCATTTTAAGCCTAGCCAATTGTCCCTTGTGAGACTCAAATCCTGCACCTTGTGTTTGTAAGGCAAACACCTTAACCATTAGACCACCCTCCAATTGGAATGGAGTATAGGGGGGAGTGCACGTGGGCTTAACCCCTTCTTAAAAATATTGATTTTAGCTCTATCATTTGTGGTTTGACCTTCTGGCAGTTCAACTAAAAGCCATAAATTCAAATATAGAATATAGATAGACAGATAGATAGGGATATGGACAGATATTGAAACACAATCCATGCACCATAATACCAAAAATGCCACATCAAAAATTGTAAAGAATCAAAAGTTCATCCTAGCAAAAATGCCATAAAAATATTACATTATTGTACTTTAAATAAAACACATAACAAAGCTTAACATGAAGCAAACTAAAAAGCAAGAGCCTAAAACCAAAGCATCATATAAAATGTCACATTCAAATATAATACTAAGAAAACCTACAACCTAGAATTAATGATAAACCTAAGCAATGAACAAAATTACTGTATTAAAACACCTCTTTTACTTTAGCAGCATGCAAATCTTTAACACAATTGACAAATAACACCAACTACTTCGTACTGAATGTAACTTCATATGGACTGCAGATGGAGGTGATTCTGGTTACATTGTGGGTGCTGAGGAGAGCACTCTTTGCAAACATCAAACACTGAAATAATGCTAAATTCATGAACACTGTTGATACCCTGGCTAATTTGTTCCTGTCATGGTATTATAAACTCATTACATTTTGTAAATTTGAAAAAAGAGAAAAGTATTTATAAAGTTCCTGTTGAATACAACAGAGATGCTGGATGGATAAAATACTTAAAAGAACCACATTCTAATATAGAAGATATGCAACTGGATAAAGTAACAGAGAAAATGAGACAAAATTAAGAAAAGTCCCTAAATGAAACTGAGACAAAATTATGAAAAGCCCCTAAATGAAAAGCCCTAATTTCTGGCTAAATACATTAATATCTTTGTTCAAAGAGTTAATCTTCAGTACATATTATTATATCCGCAATCTGAAAAGGCACCGACCTGGTTGTCAACAGGAAAACATACTCCTTAAAAGTAAACCTGCAAACTATCCTAAAAAATATAGACAAATAATCTGCCTTCTAACAGTATACAAATTAAAAGCCAGAACTGATGCTCACAAAGTTACATACATGTATGAAAAATACAATCATGGCAATAAACATAAAGGTAGCAAAAGAAAAAAAATGTTTATGGAACAAAGGGTCATCTGTTGTCAAACAAAAGTCATAATATAGAGCTTTGAAAAGTGTATAGACCTAAATAAAGCATGAATAGATTGTAGAAAGGCATTCAATAGTATTATCCTTCATAAATTATGAAATTGTTATAAATGTATAAGATACTCCATACACTGAACAATTGCATAGCAGATACAATGAAACAATGGCAAACTACTTTATAACTGAGTCAAGATTAACGGCACATTATTATCCCAGTGGAAAAAATCAAAAAGGGGATATTCCAGGGTGAGTCCTTTTTACCACAGCTGTGTTTTTCCTTTCCCTTAACCATTAAGCTGTTTACGTAAAAGACCAGTCTATGATTAAAAGCTTAAAGCTGCCCCCCCAAAAAGAAAGCTTTTCTATTGACATCTTAACTACTGTACTGTCATTATTTAAGATGATAAAGGAAGAAAATGTTTTTCTTAATAAATGTGCAGAAAAGTGACATTTGTAGCAGGAAAGCTGAAGCACCAATAAAGTTTAAACTGGAACAGGAATGTAATATAAAATAACTTGTACAGGAAGGAGTGTATAAACATGTGGGAATGGATGAAGAGTAGGTAAAGAAATATGAACAGATGAGAACAGAGCTTAGTAAAGGAATACTTTAGAAGGGTTCCTTACTGTGATGCTTGGACTTGCTATGCCAGGTCCAAAACACATAAAAAAGGAGCAAAAATACAGGAGAAGAGTGAATATCGGACATAGCTGTTGTCCTTAGAACTAGGTATGCAAGTGTCTCCCCCATACATATCCCCTTAACTTGTATATACCAATTCTGAGATTGCCACAGCTCATAGAAAAAGGAATATTCCAAAAAGTTGCAATCTTGGACTTGTGCATGAAAGTCCGGTGTTTTGGTCAGTCTCCACATTTAAGGATTTGGCATGGTGAGTCCTGCTATTTTAAAAGATTGCCCTTTATAAGACTAAAGCTGATATTAAAGAGTGCCCTGTCCTCAAGGAATAAAGTCTGAGCTATAAATTGCTATAAATCAGCTTACTCTTGCTGTTCTAACTTACAGCTTTGGTATGACAGACTGACTCCAAAAAGCAATGGATTAGTTTAATAAAACGAAGACAAGAAAAATACCTCATGCTTATCAAATGATATACAAAAACAGGGCATGAAAGGATTTTATATCCAGCTGTTTTAAGAAGGTATAGGACTCATAAAGACTGATTTTTATCTATAGGCCTGCAGTCATGCAACTGCATACAGATTTCTTGAGATCATCAGATTCAAACATGGTGAAAGTTTTAAACCAAGAAGAAAATAAGTCTAAGACAACTTTGCTCTGATTAACAACATTTTACGAGTAGGAATAGAAATCAGACAAGAAGTAGATAAACGTAAAGAATAGGATCAGAAGAAAATGAAAGAAAACCTTGACGTCAACATTTATAGTGGCAAGAACTGAAAACTCCTGGAATAACCACATCTTGCTGAGGATGTCACAAATAAATAGTTAAGAAAATATATTTAAAGCAACAGAGGAAATGCCAATAATGGAAGCTCAGAATAGTGTACTATGTGCACAATGTTTTTCAAAGTCTATCAAAAAAGTTAAAAATGCAAGTTTTGTAGTGCAGAACTACGAAGAGTTGCACATCTTCTTGCAGGTTGTGATATACTCATGGGTGCAGATCTATATAATGAAAGACAATAATGTGGCAAGAGTGTTGCATTGTTGATTGTGCAAATACTACAACATACATGTCTTTGAGAATCACTGGAAACATGAACCTCAAAAAATTCAAATAATGATGAGGTTATGATCACATGGGGTCATCCAATGTCAGCAATTAAGAAAGTAGATGCAAAATACAGATATATTAGTCAAAGAAAAACACAAAAGTATAATTAATCCCTGTAATATCTACAACTGATTATAGTGTCATATGCACTGAATAATAAAAATTCATAAAATACAAGGATATGCTAGAAAAAACTAGGGCAATGTAGGATAAAGTCACCAAGATAGTTCCAAAGAGTGACAAGTTCCAATAATAGCAGGAGTGACAAAATTAATACAACAGATTTTAATTTTTAAGCATACTTAAATATGATACTGTTGCAAGTAACTACATGTGAACTGCAAAAGGAGGCAATTCTAAGTGCACTGAGAGAGCCAAGAAAAGCAAAATTGGAAAACATCCAATCCTGAATGAATAATAATTTCATGCACTTCAAGCCCTGTATTAAGAATAGATTCCATACTTGTTGGGGTACCTAAACATTTGGAGAAATTAAAAATGAAAGAACATGTGGCTGACTGTAAACTGCCATGCTGTAATGATTATTACCAGGCAGTTACCACTGGTAACACCTGCTTGTTGAATGGTGATTTCTCTTTTTTGTACCATTCAGTTTCCCTAAAGCCAAGTGTTGCTGGAACTGTATTCATTCTCAAGCCTGGGTAAGTACCTTTGTATGGCTGACCCTGTTTTTCCCCTCACAAAATCTCACCAAGATGACACTTACTTATAGAATGTATGTTATATATTATGGAGAAAGGCATATATAAAAAAGGTGGGCACACAGGTCCCAGGATAAAAAGTGCCTAGCTCTTACATAGGAATAGGAACTAGTGCTAAGACAAGGGAAAAAGGTAAGTTCAGTAACCTCAGGATATGGAGACATTCCTATCACAGGACTAGGCTACTCTGCAAGTGCCCACAGTTAGGTAGAAAAAACATCCACAAAAAAAGATAACCCATGCAAGAGGAATAGAGAGAATAGTGTGCACTGTCGATAACAAGAAAGAGTTTATGTATTACTATATTGTATGAAAAACACAGAAGCACACTTACACAAGAAAAACTGTTAAAAACTACATATAATAAATGAAGATCCTTAAAGCAACTGAGAAGAGCAGAATATTGCCTAGATTAAGAAACAATGGGCTCCTGGAAAAGGAAACAACTGAGGAAGTGCTGCAAGAAAAATAAAAAATAATGTTATCAAAAGTAATGAAAAAGGTGCAAAGTCAACATTTCTAGAGAGAAGAAAACCATAACAATCAATATGAAACATGCACTCCTAAGATATTTGAAGAGAAATATAGGCAAAGACATCCAAATGTGGTAAACTTCGCAATGGGAGACTAAAATCACAGAAGTAAGACATAATTGAGAAAATAAAAAAATAAATTTATTGATGTATTAAAAAAAATAGAAATTGAGGTGAAGGATGCAAAGTGAAAGATGACATATACCCTGGGATTTATGAAGCTTGCGCCAGGCGCAGGTGTAGCGTAGGCGGTATAATGCCAAATATGGCCGCCGAGCGATTCAGGTACGATCCAGTTCCACGTGCACTACCAGCATATGCCAGATCTGTGCAGCCCTCAGCTTAGGTATGCTAATCACCCATGCACAGTGCCGCACCATGCAAATGAAGGTACATAGCAATTCATGAAGTGGTGCAGACGTAGCGTAAGCCCACAGAAATGTAAACCAAAAAACACGGTTCACCTTTTTCTAAACAGAACATCGGAGCTATGAAAGCAGACCAGATTCATGTATTACAAAGTTAACATATGCCAATGGCTAAATATACAGCCAATGGCACTGTAGCTGTAAGCACATTGGAGCAATGCAAATCCGGCCTGGCCATTGCTAAACAAAGCTGCAGGACAGGGGTGGGGAGGTGGGTATAGCATCATTTAGCTGATAGCACATACAGTGCCCGAAAGCGCATGTGTATGGGGATGAAAACGTGCCCAAAACCTGGTAAGCGGATGCATGCGCTGCGCACCATAGCTCAAACAGGAAGGTCAGGGGAAGAAAATAAGGAAATGCCACAGTAGGGTAATTGGAGCACAACTGAGCAATTAACACCTATTAACTCACAGCGGGCAATCGACGGCAGCTGACAAGTCTGCTCGCAGAAACCTGAAAAACAGGATAGGGGAGGTGTAGGATTGCAAAGAAAAGAGAACTGTCATAGCAGAGCAAAGCAAACCTGCAGTAGACCGGCCATAGAACACAATACGCAAGACAAGCCAGGTTTAGGAAAGTACAAATGAAAGCAGGCTGCTGGATGCATGCCAGAAAATGGGACGTGAAATGTGAAGAAATGTAAAGGGAAGGGCAAGAGGTAATCCACGGCAGCCAAATGTAATTCAACACCAAAGGCACCACAATAGTAGTTCCTGTCGTAAAACACATAAGATACCCTGTAGCTACGATCGTACATACTCATCCTATGACATCATCAGTGTTCACAGCACAATAGTATAAAGTGTGAAAGCACCTCACACACACCTGTGTATTCCCAAACACTGCACTATAGGTGTAAACATATGGGGAACCATGTCTCACAAGATATGTGAGTTACGTATGTACAACAGCTGTTGTACTGTAAGCAAGCTGGAAATGTAAGGACAGACAGTGTACTTGTAAGACATGAGTTGGAATGGTTGCTATAGTAATCAGTAGCTCATGAAGTGCTCACATGTTCTGAACAAGTGCTGAGCATGAATATGCAATACAGATAGGGTGTTGGATAATATCAACCCACTGCAACCCACAAGTGGAGACGACAGTCATAATTGGAGGCACTGCACTATTACCCTGCTGAGTATGGTCTGCAAGTCTATGAACCATTATCAATGTAGATGTTAGCAGTACAGAAGTAGATGAGAGTATGGATGATTTCACACTGCATAGCATACCTGTGACAGGTCATAGGACATCATCACCCATACCGTGTTCCAGCTACACTGAGTATACTAGATGTACCTTCGTATGTCACAGGAGTGTTCTACCAGTGGCCTGTTGACAGAATCAACACTACAAAAGGTGTCTGAATGACATGTGCATATCACACCAGTGGCAGCTACCATAAAACAGGGTTAATGTTGTGTACTCCCCCCTCAGTGTAGCCCATACCACACAGACAAATGGGAGGCATCTGTGTATGTAAGGATGTGAATGTCCATGACCTAGGAGCAATAGCTGTCTCAGTGTTGTGGACAACATACAGAATGGGCTTTGTGGGTGAGGTGTGTGACATATGTGGACAATCTGACGGCTGATAATAGCATTGTTACCGCTAGGTGAATAACCCTGTAACCATTAACTACCACCTAGACAGCGGTCAACATTATGGACACTGTGTAAGGGATGGTGCTGTGCAGTTCACCTCCCTGAGTTGGTGATGTCTCCAGGCCTATTAGGTAGTCATACGAGACACCCATGTCATGACAGGGTGCCATCCATGAGCATGGAGATCATTGCACAGGCATACTCAGCACTCGGGTGACCAATATCGGATCACATATCACCTTTATGGGTACTGGGCATGCGTGGATGGGTGATACCAGTCTTCACAATCCTCACCTCCACTATGCAGCATGCTGGCTACCTTGCATAAAGACGTGCTACACTGTGATGTTGGACATGCTACACATACATATCCTGATCTGAAAGACATACGTCATGGACAGCTATCGTCCTACTACAAGGATCGCCACATGCTGGACAGATCCCTGTGCCATACATGTTATATACTCCTGCCATACCATGCCACCCTGTCCATCAAAGCTGTACATGTCATCTCTGTCATACATGGTGCGATGACCGCATGGTAGATGTATTATTAACTGTCTGGATCAGTAATGTGGCACTGATGCACCTCACGGTGGCTAGAAAACCTTGCCCATACATGCCATAGTTGATAACCATCCCTGTGAATGACGTCTGGCTAACCATTGTCCCATGTCTATCACATGTGCAACACAGGCGATACATGGCAAGGTGTTGAACTGCTGTACAGTGCCATCTAGATGTATATGGCAAAACACATGCATGTAAAGGTTTCCATGTGTATGTCTGCATTGTCACTGCTCATGTCCATTAAGGCAGTGTATGTGTTGATATATGACATATACACAGCATCAAGGTCAACAGCATTACTGTGAACACATCCAGGCATGTGCTGATAGGTAAGAACACCAGTACAGGCAAACAGACATGCCCACATCAAGACAGCATTCACATGGAGTATGAGCAATGTGATGAGGTGACACACATATATGGTGATGATATCCAATGCATAACGGGTGTTACATGTGTGTGACACAAACATAGCAGTCGTGTCAGTGTCATGACGATTTGCAAAGATAACTTTTCAGATGTACTAGATTTAATGCAAATGCATGTGCAGCTTTATCTCTGTACATCTCTGTGATACTGTGACCTGTCTCCATCATTATGTCTTCCAGATAATGCCTCATTCACGCCTGCCAGCATATAGCCGTCAGGAGGATGATGCCCTCATCCCGTACCTCCATGAGAACTACGAGGTGTTGTTCAGCCATGTGCCACAGCATGCCATGCAGTGTGATGACCTGTGACAGGACCTTTGCAGGAGGGTTAATGATGTGGGTGGCCATAACCGCACCTACCAGCAGGTGCACAGACACTGCATGGACCTGATACGACATGCGAAACAGCGTGCCAGTGCAATCACCAGGGAACAAGGTGGAACAGGTGGTGGCCCACCAACCCAGCCCCCACTCACACACAGCGAGGAGCTACTGGCCAGCCTGGGGACACCCTCAGAACAGCATCCACAAACACTAGCTGCCATCTTGGAGGTGGGTGTCTCCCAACCAATGAGCCTGGAGTTGCCTGGTAAGTCACTACTGCACATATGACTATTATATCCCATTTAGTTGCATGTGTCACTGTACAATACGTAATGTAGCATCATATGCAAGGTATGTTTACACACATGCCGCATACTACAGTATACTACCCTGTGTATGCCCACATGTGCATACTATATGCTATTGTACAGGCGAATGTGTTAACATGCACAGTGCACCCTGTGGCTGTCATACAGTCATGGATAATGTTCAAACTGCTGTGTCAGCCCTATACAGGTGCCTCTGGTATGCCGCACAGACATCAGTCCGTTGCAGGTGAGACAGTTATCAGTATCAGGCATATTAATGCATATATCTATACGCCATGTGGCCAGTTTACACATGTACACATAATGTATGGTCCAGTCACGATATACAGGTCACATCTGTCATCATTCACACTGGCTACCCATGTGCAATATATACAAACTAAATGAAACACCAACATGAAACCACAGTACCTGTCATTGCTAGATGTGTGGACAGCTGTGCATACAATGGTGGAGGTGTTCAATGTAGGCATATGTACTATACATTGGAACAACACATGTGGTACGCAAACAGTACCACACAGTGAGCTGGGATATGGGCAGCCCACAGGAGTCACCATTGTGTAATATGCCCCTGCAATGGGTGCACACATTGTGATGTGCCATCTGACATGTTCCAGACATGTAGTGTTCCGGCTGCAATATTGTCTCACTATCCCATAGTACATACCCCACATACCAAACATACAACCCGTTGTCTGCATAGCCCTGTGGACAGTGACATATCTGACATCTATGGGTGTATGTCATATGGGACAACACAGACATATGAGATAGATGGCCATCACAAACATTTGGCCAACACATGTTCACACATGGCCATGGAGGATGGCCAGAGACATGTAGCCACACAGTAGTTGTGATGTGTATACACCCTGTTGCACATTGTCCACACATGGTCCAACTATAGCCTTAGTTGACTGATTATATAGTTGATGTGGAACACTGGACATCCTAAACGCCTGTGCACAGCTAGTGGAGGTGTCACTTAATTCGACCATATAAGATGTGTTGAACATCACAACTGTGTCATAGCATGACAGTAGTCACCTGTACACCTTCCACAGACATTAACACCACATCAGGCCACAGATACCGTACATTTCCCTTGCTGCTGTAGGACATCACCGCCAGCCGTGCACCTCGTGTGTGTGGTACATTAATCTCATGTGGGACATGGTGTATTGACAAGTCTTCATAGTAGTTGTGCAGGGGTGTCATCCGTAGGTCTTCCAGTGACCTATCACATGACACAGCATGGTTTGGTGTGTATACACCTCAGTGACGTGGGTCACAATTCACAGTTATGTAATGTGTATGCATGCAGTTATGGCTATGCACTGTGTGCATATTACACACTGTATAGCACTATAGATGCCTCATGATGCCATGCAGTGGCACAGTGTCTGTACTTCACACTGTATAGCAATGTAGACGCCTCACACTACCCTTCAATGCTCATGCACATTTGCTAAAAGTGCATTCTATCTGTAGGGCATACAGACAACACTGCAATGTGATACCCATTGCAATGCTTTACATGTGTCAGGACACCATTGTGTCAGACATGTATGCATGTTAATGCACACATCAGCAGATTACATGTCAAGGTCACTTCAACCATGTGTACTGTTAACCTGTGCTGGTCCACATGGTGTATCACAGGGATGCATGCTTACTACCATGATTGTGTGAACTGCATGGCTACTGATATGACACCTGCTTGCTATTGTGTGCAACCCAGGGAGGTATGCTAACTACCACTATTAATGTCTGAGCTGCATGCTGTCTGCTGTATCACATGCATGCTGCATGCCGTCTGTCAAATCACATGCATGGTGTGTCTGTGTGTCTATTGTAATGTAGAGTCTTTCTTTGCATTCACAGGTGATGTAGGTGCATTACCCTCTTGCGGTCCATCTGATGTTAGTGTCCCCACAGATACTAGCAGTGATGAACATATGCATGAGGTACAGGCAGGGTTGTCAGGGTCTGAATCTGTGCCAATGGTTGCCATCCCAGCTATGTCCCCCTCTTCCCCACACACAGTTCTCATGCCAACACATACCCCATCACCAGTGGCCATAGAGGAAGGACAGTCAGCGTGTGTTAGCTCGGAACAGGAACGTGTGGTGGCTACTGAAGGTGTGTCTCCACACCATGGTGTCAGTGTAATGACTGCAGATGTTCCACACAGGCATGTGGCCAGTGCTGCTCATAGGAGGACCTCTGGCAGACATGCACCTGCAGGACAGAGTGCAGCAGCTGGTGTCACCAGATGCATGTTCCAGACTGTAATGGTGGCACAGGCATGTGCTAAATGGCAGAACAGTGAAGGGCAGAGGCTTCAGAGGGCTGCTATCCATACTCTAAACAACAACATCCAGGCATTGGCAAATGCTCAACAGTAGATTGCTGATGTTCTGGACAGGTGATTGGGTGACATGGTTGGAATCCTTGACCGTGGCATGGCAATCCACGAGCGTGAGCTGTCTGTGCTGGAACATCTGGTAGGAGTGAGGCATAGGCCACGTGGACGTAGGCCAGCTACACCACCTAGTGCAGGTCAACGTGAATGAGCCACCTCACATGCCCACTCCCATAGTGCCGGTAGCAGTAGCAGTGCAGCTGGTACTGCACTGTCCACACCAGGACACAGCAGGCCATGGGGACATGGCCCTGGACGTTCCCAGCGGGAACACAGTTCCAGTGAACAAGTGTCATCAGACAGTAGCCAATCTGTACCTCCACCTGGTAGTGCCCGTGTAATCCCTGGCAGGCACAGGCCACATGGCCATGGCCGGACACAGTGAGCTGTACATCCTGCTCTGTACAATCTGAAGCTGCCAATAATACCCCTGTGTAGGCCTGACAAAAGACAGAACTGTGTGCACACATACACGCACACAGCAGAAACATCTGTAGGACACCGCAACACCCACATGCATATCGACCACACATGTCCAATCAGCTCACCGGACCTTACCCACACACATGATGTCATCCATTGGTGCAGCCTATGCCCCTGGCAAACATTATCACCCTGTGCATATGTTGATGCCTGTGCCGCATCCCTGTCATCCACACCATTGGTGTAGGGACATGCTCATATGGTCTGATGCACAGGGTGAACAGAATAGTGAGATAAGTGTATATGACATTAGTTGTGTACTGTTGACATGCACCAGACATACCATGTAGTAAGGTTTATAATGCATTGTTATATGTTCACAGTATGTGTCTTGGTAACAATGGTAACAGCATGTTGGTAATTATGCCCGGCTACCCTCTTTAAGGTCCAATTGCATGTGCCATTACATTACAGTCTTTGCAGTTGGAGTACATTGTTGTATGTTCACAGTATGTGTCTTGGTAAAAACAGTAACAGCATGTTGGTAATGATGCCCTGCTTCCCCCCTTAAGGTCTACTTGCATGTGCCAATAAGTAGCAGTGTTTGCAGTTTCACATGTGTAAATGTGGAGTACTCACAGGCATGTATGGCAATACCAGCATGCTATACCTAGCCTCAACCTCACTGTTAGAAAGGCTACCATTCCACAGATGTCCCACATCTACTGATCCAGAAGCATGTGGGCTGTTTAATAGGCTACAGTGGCTAGAGACATGACATCCATACCAGGTCACATCACAGGTATGTTGACATGGTGCGGGGGGTTTACACAGCAGTCTGGCCGATGATAACGTTAGAGGCCACTTGATAGCATGAGGCCTCACTGTGTAGCAGTAATACCCTGTCACATTACAGGATGAGGACACACACAGACATACACAGAAACACACAGTAACATGCCCACACTCACGGGGTCATCAACACTATAATGCACACTCGATAGTGTTGAGGTGAAGACCCCTGCCTATGTGGTAATCACCCTCACAGTACTGTGCACCCACACAACGTGACACAGAGAATGAACATGTACAGGTAGCCAGTAAGGCTGAGACCGATAGCATCAACAGAGTAGTAGACTGCATCACCATGAGGGGTTCGGGATCCTGTCTGTTCTGTATGGTAGCATACACCCTCACTCCATGCACCAGACAGTCATACATACATACACACGCACACACTGTGGAGTCCACAAATGTCATTCACATACAGATAGCTGACATGTGTGTGATACACACACTACCCCTGCTTACGTCATGCTTTCCATACTGCAGTATGTACAGATCTCTATAACAGTGTACAGGGGTGTGTAACAATTGGGATGTATTCCCCACCATATGTAGCATATATGGTCACACAAGCAAACACACATGGCAGTACTGTGAATGATACACCTGCTATACGATGATACGTCTGACAGACATGCAGCAGTATTGGCTGCATTATGTGTACCAACGCTACCTTCAGAAAATGTGCTGCTATATGCACACGGGAAGATGTAAGTGTTACATGTGTCAAGTGACTTACAGTCAGTAACACCCTGACCGCTGTGTAGGTTGTATGTCTTCACCATCAAGTAACAGTAACATAGCGTACTGTTTGCACATGTAATGGTAGGATGGCTTGTGACACACCTGTGAGCCATCTTCGGCAAACATCCATCTGAAAAAGTGGATCACCACTTTATGTACACACATCCATCCATACCGGATGTACATCCTTACGTACTGTCAGTATTTCGCCATATACAGGTGTCAATGATGGGGCTTCATTGCAACTGCATGTTGTAGTTAGGCACAGATGAATTACATACATCAGCTACTGCACATGCATGGTAGCTGCATGCACACCACTACATGTACATGTGTGTTGGTCCTACATGCCTGTCATGTAGCCATGTTTGTATGCATTGCAAGTGGTGGACATGTGTGATGACATACATAACACATGGACTGTTGTATGATATGATGGTTGTCATGGGTAACTAGTACAGAGGGAATGTTACCTCGGTCAACATTGCTACCTTATGTACTGTTAGCATTCAACAGCCATGGACCTACCTTCCATGTGCATGCGTGTGATTGCTGTAGCCACTTGTTTGCATGGAGGACAGCAAAAGCTATGCTATGTACATATGTGTTGTGTGTGTGTGGTCCATGTACAAATCCACTGTGATTACATGTATGTCATATCCAAACATGTGTGTTCTTTGGTGTACAGCGACGGTCATCTGTTACAGCTGTGTAAGACCCAGGGCCCCTGTTATGTATAGAGCTGACCTGGTTATGAACAGTGGTATCATTGCATTGCATAACACATGATGGAACCCTGTCAGTACATGTGTAGTCTTCACAGTTGCTGTAGACCTATGTACAGTCCACTGGTCATGAGTCACATGGTGTTGTGGTAATGTATGGATGTGTGTTGCTTGTCCAAGACATGGTGATGTCTGAGGGCTACATAGTAGAATGCGGCATTTACCTCTGTGATCTGCACCTGAGACATCTGTGATGGCTCTTGAGTGTGTACTGGTCAGTACATGTGAGTGGCCTTCATGTACGTGGGGACAGTAACACCATACTGTGCCCTTCCGTGTTTAGAATCTGTGTGCATGCAAGACAGCCCTTTGCTACTACTAAGTGTGTGAGCATGCCCAGTACGCCGTTGTGTAGATGGACACACAGTACATTCCAAACTGTGCCCTTCTGTGTTTAGAATCCGTGTGCATGCAAGACAGCCCCTCGCTTCTACTAAGTGTGTGAGCATGCCCAGTACGCCATTGTATAGATGGACATACAGTATATTCCAAACAGACGTGTGATACTAAGTGTGTGAGCATGCCCAGAGACACCTTGTGTCGGTGATGTGCCTCTGTGTATGGGCATGCCCATTGACATCCTGTATAGCGATGGTGGTCATCCAGGCAACAGATGTCCATACCCCACGTCAGGATGGATTCCTACATTGAACACACTGGTTGACTGTCTTGAAGGGTGTATTGTCTGTGGCGCATCTCGTATCTATGTAGTGTTGTAATAGTGCTCCGTAGATAGGCAGTTGTACCGCTCACACCACTGCCATGTGTTTGTCTATGTCTACCTTGGGACAGTAATATGCTTTTAGACTGCTTACTCTCTATACATTCCCTATCGGTGTCTTTGCCTTTGCGGATTATGTCATCCTCCTAGAAGTATGCCTCTGGGAGTGCTTTGTTCCATAATCTCGCTAGCACGTTTTGTAACTGCATAATGCTGTAGTGTGATAAGGTAGTTAGGTGTATGTTCGACTCCCAGCCCTGCCAAGTGTGTGTGTGTGTGTGTGTGTGTGTGTGTGTGTGTGTGTGTGTGTGTGTGTGTGTGTGTGTGTGTGTGTGTCTGTTTCCAGCTGCCTGGGGACAGAGTGATGCTTTTAGATGGCTCACTCCTCGTACATTCCCTATTGGCGTCTTTGCCTTTGTGGATGATGTCATCCACCTAGATGTATGCCTGTGGGAGTGCGGTGATGCTGGAACTCGGTAGTGTGTTCTGTTACTGCATAATGCTGTAGTGTGGTAGACTAGACAGGTAGGTGCTCAATTCCAAGGTATGGCAGGTGTGTGTGTTTGGCAGTTATACCATATGTGTTGGTATCTGTGGGTGGCTAGCTGCGGGATGTGTTCAGTGTGTTTTGTTGCTGACCTATATAGTTTCCACAGCCTGCCATATTCTGCCAAGATACTGGGTTGTCAACACATGCATTCGCCAATAGGTCTGGTGAGTAACTGTCAGCAGCCCTACTCTTACCCTTGATACTGTCTGACCCATGTGACACAACAAAACACACGTGCCTTGACAGTAACAACACTACATGATGCAGGTGGCACATGTAGTTTCCTTTTCATTCCTGTCTAATGCATTGCTGTCATGTGGTCTGCTGTTGTGATATAAATGCCATATCTACATATGTGTGTACATGTATATGTGTGTAGGTCTATATATATATATATATATATATATATATATATATATATATATATATATATAATGTCCATGTATATATGTATATAAATAATATATATGATATATGTAGATATAGTGGTGGACATAGATGTGAACATATATGTCTGGGGACATCAGCACTATTGAATGTTTGTGCCGGATGATCTGTACGTGATAACCTGGGAGCTATGTATATCTGCCATGGCGTGGTGGTAATGCACATCGTCTGTAGTGTGTAGGGTCACTGGTTGTAGTCATATAGACACTGGTTATTTTGTTGCTGAGAAGACCATGGGACATCGAATATGGTGATAGTAAGGCACCTGTTGCCAGTTGTGTACGGATCTGAGTGACACTGAGCAGTGGTTATTAATTTGGATGTTCGGTATGGGTCATATAACTATTCATTAGAAGACTATACTATGCAGATGAGGTTGACAATAGTGTATCCCATTTATCACCAGGGTGTGATGCTGGTCCCTGGAGTGTATGTGTGTAGTCAGCCGGGAGCAGATCTCGAATATAGTTGACAGCATGGGAGGGGGGGTCAGGCATACTGTAAGTACATTGCAGAACTGTGCCTCGGGAGTGCTCCTGCCTTAGCACACCTAAGCTAGGGGTGTGTCTATACCTGCCTGGTGAAATTGGGAGGGATGACAGCAGTGGTGGGGTAGTCAGGGTGTACAGGCTGCACGAACAGGTGTCAATCAGCACAATCAGCAGATGACATGGCCAGCCCACACCTGAACACTACTGTAATGCGAGCAAGCAGCATACACACAGGTTTTGTCCGCACTCTACACCACCGGTGTATACCTGCAGGGACATTTCATGACACAGTCCAACCAAATGAGACGGGCTGCAGCAGGCAACATATACCAACATGTGCAGGAGGCTGGGGCAGTGAGGATGTGTATGCTGCCAAACAACCCTTACTGGGATGACATAAGACTTTATAGACCCAGGGTGACTTACCAGGGGCTACATGGGCTGGGGATGGTGGAGCACTATGGGGTGGACAGAGACCTCCTACATCAGCTTGTTGACCTGTGCCTGCCACACCTGACACATCAAACAGGCCGAGGAAAACGCATCACAGTGGATACCACGGTATGTGTTGGCCTAGGTGTACTAGCCACAGGTACCTCACACAGCACAACTGGGGATATCATGGGTATCTCACAGGTATCTGCATCCAGAGTATTGCACCAGTTCACAGATGCCATGTCAACACATGCTAGTGAGCACGTACATGTCCTCAACACACGTGATTAGTAGACCAGCAATATGCATCTGCTCAACCACATGGATGACTACCCTGGGGTACTGGGTGCTATAGCCTGCACACACATACACATCGTAACACCACCCGGTGAGCTGGGTATGGCCTACAGTCACTGCAGGGGCATACCCTCCAACAGCTAGGCCATATGCGATGGCCAGGGCATGAGATTGCATGTGTGTGCTGTCTGCCCTGGAAACTATGATGATTCCGATATATGGCTTCTGACACAGCTGTAGTACACCAATGCCAATATTGACATCCCCTACAGTCTCCTAGTGGGGGATGCTGGGTAAACACTGGTGTCGTGGCTGATGACACCCATCAGCAATGCACACACACATGAACACTCTCACCATACTGAGGCGGATGCACAGGCAAGACATATACTTGTGCATGTGTTTGGGATTCTCATTCCACAGTTCTGGTATCCGGACACATCCATTGGAGCTCTGCAGTATTCACAAGCTACATGCATACAAGTTGTTATGGTATTTGCTATGCTACACAATCTTATCCTGCAGTAACAGTTGCAGCAGGAACAGCATGGGGCAGGGCCACACAGCCCAACACCACTGCCAAGGCCTGTACAGGCACAGTGTGACTTGGTGAAGGAACTACCTGAGCAGGGCACAGTTGGCAAAAACCCATGCACAGTATGACCTGCCCTTGGCAAAGAGGCAACACAAGGCATATGCACTGACACAGTAAGTACCCACGGATTTCCCCTCTCTGACCCGCACACAGTACAATGGATGCCAAACATGACACTACCTGTGCTCGGCCATGTATAGGAGGTGCACTGTGTGCATCCGACATAGGCATCCCTCCAGCACCGTCTACAAGTCCAGAACACACCCAGGGTATGTCTACTGACCTAACAAGTGGCAGTTGTATTAGAATGTGTATTTACCCATTGCTATGGCATGTATGTGAGCATACAAGTGACTGTGGTGGCCAAATGTTAGGACAGCAGACAGTACACATCCATAGTGGCACCATGACCTCTGTAGCACATACGGGGGTCACAAAGGTAGCCTGTAGTACACAGGGTGTCCTAATCCACTGCAGATTATGTGCTGACCATCATGTGTGTCCGTACAGCCCACACACGTTCCATGCAGCTGGACAGATGTGGACCAATACAGACAAATGATATACGATGGCCTATGGAGATGCCCAATGAATGACCCCAACCCCCTAAGACACACACAGACTACAGCAGGCCAGGCAGTTTGATGTAGGTTGTGTAAGCTAGGATGTTCAACACCACTGTGCTGGTATTTAAAGCTGGGAACTGGCGTACACTGGTATCCCACCAACCAGCAATTTCGGTAGGTCCACACACTGACATGGAGTACCCGGCATACCAGTACAGTAGTGGCAGATGTGTACAACTGTTGGCTGTGCCCCTGTCAAATCTACACATGTGAGAGTCATGTGCGCCACCCACGGTGCTGTGTAGGACTGTGGTTGTGGTTGGATGTCCCCCCACGCTATGCAGACATGTAGCAATTGTCAATGCCACATGACCATTAGCTACCCTGCAGACACAGCATGACACCTGTCTGTGTAAATCGGAGGGGTCAGCAACACAGTACTAACTATCTGGACATGTGACACATGCGATACAGTTGACCATACTTGGCATGCTCACACACATGACGGTATGACGGTAATGTCGGTTGACAACATGCATAACAGTCATACTGGGCATGATCACACACTGAAACACAGGACAGCCAGGCATGCATACACCAATGGTCTAGACATATCTGCCAGTACATTGCTATACTGTTGGATGACTGCGCTGTATGGTGTGTGTGTGGTCTATTGTCTGTACATATGCCATGGTCTATTGTTAATTCACATGAGCTATGTGCGCAGGGTACTGCTACCAACACGTGAATAGGGCAGTTCTTTGTTTGCAAAAGACCGACGCCTTTGGATATGGACTGGGTAAGGCACATTCCAGCAGGTGGGAGCAGTCGTGCGTGGGTTTGCACAGTGTTAAGCACTGCTGACCTCTGGTCACAGCACCTTATACATGTTTAGACTCCACATTTCTTTGACAGTGCACTACTGGCATACTGGTAGACAAACACGCTTACAGCCACTCGCTCACCGACATTTCCACTTACATTTGTCACTCACGCTGGGTGTGTGTGATCCCTTGTGATGCGTATTACATCGGACTACATGACTACATTATCGGGTATGTGTAACCATTTTGCGACAGCAGGCGTTCGACGGTACGGACTCGGCGGCCTGTCCAGTAACGTAATCATATTATATGCGTGTTCCTCATACGATCTGCTCCCATCTGCCTGATACATAGGAACCGATACTCTGCAATGCTGACATGTGACTTGAGTTTGTTAACACAGCTGTCCGCCGAGTCATGCTACCGCATACCTACTGCACGTTGTCCATCTTTCAGATTGCACGACGGGAGACTGTAGGAGTGACACCTTTCCCACTTTGCATGGGACAGTCCCTCATTAGGCATATCCCATGTGACAATACCAGACCTCTCTACCAATCGGGGACACATTTCTACAGAATCAGGGACAGGTCAAGAAAACATCAGGGACACTTTTACAAAAGTAGTGCTATTAACTTGAAACATTGACAGAATCAGAGCATATGACTCAATACACATATTCTGAAGTAAAAGTAGTTTATAACTCTTACTTATTGTCATTAATCAGTAAGTGTGATTCACCACCTTTCCTTCAACAGTCACTAATTTTAGGAGGGATTAAGAGGGACAGAGTTAAACTTTCAGTCAAACTCAGGGACGTACCTGAAATGCAGGGACAGTTGAGAGGTTTGGACAATACTCTGGCCATTGCAACTGTCCTGATTAGGGGACATTCTCATGTTGTACGTGTCTGTACTGGTTGCTTGTTACAGGTCTTGTATACCTGACACGTCGATATGTCATATGTAGTAGCATAAGCAATTTTACTGCTGCTAGACTTCACTTTGATTTGTGCCGATATGTATATTGCTGTGCTATGCATGGCTGTAGGTATGTTCTGCCCTGGTACGTCTGACATGTCTACAGAGCAGGTTCCACTTTGGCCATTCAGAATGGTGGCGGCCCTATAGACCCTATGTGTAGAGCTATCACATGTGTCAAGGCAACACATACCCACAGCCAGTAGTAAACGGACGGCTTTCACGGTTTGCATACATTAAGGTTATTCATGTAGCATTATAATTGATAATACTGTTTCCTATTACATGTAGCTGTTTCTGATACAACAAATTAATGTCTGACACCACTACACACACTATATAGCCTCCATTCCCGAACTCATAGGCCATGTGCCATAACTGTCATTTTGCAGGACACAACTGCCCAGATGGGTGTGTCCCTCGCAGGCGTATGGGTGTTGAACCACTTCTATTATGCTATCATCTACCTAAGGTGGTCAGCAAAGTATGCACTTTCCGTCAATAGCAGAACTCACACACCAATGGGTGTGAATGAACACTGTATCAGGAACAATGCATAACACCCTGTGGGACACACTTAGATGATTGGTTCTATTAACCAGACACATTTACAGTCACAGAGCATATGTATTCATTCACGTTTGTCGAGGTACATGCTGTTTCTGACTCATACATGTTGTCATCTGTCATTACCTGTATTCCGCCACCTGTTCACCTAATATCACTAGTTCTGGAAGTGTTTAATTGGACTTTGTTACATTCTGATACATAACTATGGATGTCCATGCTAATTGGGTACACGGCACTGATTTGGTCTCTATGTATTCCCCCGATGGTTTACAGACTATCCAGTAGATGTGCTCTTCAGGTTTGGGAGGTGTAGGCATATGCTATGCCCACATAGGAATATTAATGACTTCCACTGGGTGGGCCTGCTACATCTCTGCCAACCAGCGCCTGCACACTTGAGCCTATTATTGTATACCCATGGTCCACCTACCCGGCACCCCTCTACAGCAGTCATGACAAATACTTACTGCGAGCCCAGCTGGGGTATGAGCACACCCCTACACATTGCCCACTCTCCCCGTCTCGGGACACATGTCGTACGTTTTGTCAACCCATGTATTATCACACTTGCACAACCTACTGTTCCATGTACACCTACATCCTGCTCGTATCAATGTCAGTAGATTCACACTTACCTTGAATTTTTGGGGTCCCGCAAGGGACACCGTTATCCATGTTTAAAGTGTAGACCTTGCAGATCTCTCCCACTGGTGCTTTCCTACCAGTGTTTTGGACAGCGTCAGTGTATTGATCTGTATTGCCTGTCTGTATGACTGTCCAGCCTAGCTGGGCGATGTGGGAGGTACAATGTTTATTTATTGGACCTCCCAGTCACATATGCTTGGGCTGTAAATATGTTACCCCTAATTGCTGTGAAGTAACCTATTTATGTACATGTGTATATCTACACTGACATATATATTCTGTTTTGCGTGTATGTGTATATATCAATACCTGTTGTTTGTGTATATATATCTATCTACATATATCCATAGTATATCCTTGTGTGTGTATCTATATATATCTGTATGAATATATATGTGTATATAAATTAATATAGATATATGTATATATACGTTTTTATCTATATATACATCTGTGTGTCTGTTAACCTATACATTTCCCGGACATGGACACTTACACATGCGTATTGGGTTTTATCTCTGCTTCAACAGCATACTATTGCCTGAGTCATTATGACACCGATACTTCACTCCGGTGAACTTGTTATCAGTATATTGCACATTATACAGCGGACAGATGTTGCACGTTTTTCATGTCTGTGGTGCCGCTGCTAACTGGGATGTGATACAGTGTCATTCGACCTATTACTCGTATGCACAGCCTATTATTCCTGCTACTGTGTTTGTTTCTGTGCACATTCATATTATTACTGTTGATAGGATGAGTGTTTGTGTTATTGTGACTGTACGTCAACGTATTGTTGTCTTCATGTAGTTGTGTCTTTCTGCTTTTCCCGGTTTGGGGTTGTCACAGCAGAACTCTGTTCTGCTCATAGGTGGCGTATGGGTTTTACATGCTGGGCTGCCAGCCCTGACGCACAATGTCTGACAACGATACGCCCATTCACGCATGTCTCCACGCAAATGATGCTCTATCTGGGAATCGCACCTACGTACTAGCTGACCTCCATAGGCAGCTCCATTGCATCCGGCGCAACATACCCTAGCACTCCTGTGTCCATAATCGCATATTCATAGTTTATCCTGCACACCCGTGTTGAGTTTTCACGCATAACAGCCATTATACACCTGATATCGCAGCCATGACACACCTTTACACATTGCCCTCTCATGAGCTTTGGGGCCCTACACACATTTTGTACCGCCTCGTGTATTCACAGGCTCACCATCCTTTCATATTTGCACATACGTGCCTTTCCTGGTGTTATGAATTACGAACGATTTGCGGGTTACAAGTGTAGGTGGTCGCAACATGTACTACATTCTGTCTGTTTACAATGTTGACGTAGCACTTCAACGATGTTATGGCCACTGGTATAACCCTCCCTCTGGTGTGAAGAGTGGTGCTCTACTCACACTTGTGCAGCTTTATGTGACATAAGCTGCGAGCACTTTATAATTCTTTACTTGCTCTGGATTCCCTTCACAACCTTTATGCTTGCTTTCGTCTTTCGGCATTCCTTACATATCTATATATATATATATATATATATATATATATATATATATATATATATATATATATATATATATATATATATATATATATATATATATATATATGTATATGTATATGTATATATATATATATATATGTATATATATATATATGTATATATATATGTATATATATATATATATATATATATATATATATATATATATATATATATGTATATATATCTATATATATATATATATATATATATATATATATATATATGTATATATATATATATGTATATATATATATATATATATATATATATATATATATATATATATATATATATATATATATATATATATATATATATATATATATATATATATATATATCTATATATGTATATATGTGTATATATAGATATATATGTAGATATATAATTGCATATTTCTGTTATGTCTGTGAATATTTATATATTCACACATCTATCTATCTATATATATAAAAGTTACAGCTGTACAAGACAACATACATTTGCTATGCTAATAGCTGTGTACACCCGCGCAGGCACACTTGCATCTCCTTATTCTGAGTTGCATATGTTTACAGGCACTTCTTTAGGATTACATGTGCCTTATTCCTTATGAAAGTACCACTTTGATGGAATCCGGTTAACGGACCCATGCGAACACGGTCACCTTAACATGTATAAATGTTGGCTTTACAGCACAGAGGCATTCATTACACAATTACTATGTGCTATAGTCGTACTTGAACCGGGAATGCCTTTACGTTGGGCGGATGCTGTCACCACTACACTATTGTTGTTCTGGCTCATTTATATGTATACCCATGGTTCATAGCTACTCTGACATACGCCTCACTGCTTCCCTTACACAGCAGGCATCCATTCTCTTGCTGGGAAAACCGCAGTACTACACTTATGACATTCCCTGCTTCCTACTGCTCTGGACCCGTGCTGCATGTCTACTCACTCCAAGGATATTCAGAACTCCTACGCTTATAGTCCTCGCACATACGCATGTTTGATTGTCAGGGTGTTCATGTACTGATCAGGGTTTAGGATCGGCCAACTGGTGACTAGAAGTGCCCTGGCACTGTTCAAAGATCAGACGTAGCACATTGACAGAGTTAGTCCAGATTCTAACATTCTACCTGTGTTTACAGATGCAGGTGTTTGGGCACCTCTGACAACATTATTAGGTCAGCGCTGTATAATTTAGGATGGGGAGTAGTTCCACTACATAATGCAGGTTGGGGGTGGGGGGTTTCCATGTGTTTCCCTTCCCATTTGACTATTTCATTCATTTATAGATACAATGAATATTATTTTGGACATCAGTTATAAATTCACTACAGGTATACAAAAGTCCTGTCAACAGATGTGACAGTTGGTTGGTGTACTTATGTGTATGGACCTCTGTGATACTCAGGGACTCGTTTCTGCAGTGACAGGGACAAGGCTATGACAACTCAGGGACAATCATGGACACTTCTACCATATTAGTACTATTAACTTGGAACGTTTTGACAAATTCGTAATACTACAAATTTTCTGCAGTTAAATGCGTCTATTACTCTTCATTGTTGTAAGTAGTCATTTTCATTCAACACCTTTCCTCCAAAGGTCACTGGCTTTGTGAGTGGTTTAGCGGCTGGACAGTTATTGTGCAAATGCTCTTACCATTGGTAGCGTTGACATTGTCATATGTACAGGTTGGATGTATTCTGGGGACTGGGGTTGCCACCTTTTCAAATGGCCAAGATGGGACATTTTTGGAACACACATCAGATTTTAAAGGCCGACACATACCCACGGTCAGTACAAAGGATAGAACTTTACTTATTTGCCTACATAAAAGCCTATTGTTGTAGCGGTTTAGTTGCTTATTCTGCTTCTTGTAACATTTAGGTATTTTAGATACAGATATAATTATTTTTTGCAACTATTACATAACATATGGGACATAATTATGTCCTACAATCTCAGGACATTTGCCATTTTTAATATATTTTGTCAGGACACAACTGTCCAAAGAGGGACTGTCCCTCACAAAGTGGGACAGATGGTAACCCTACTGGGGACACCAGATTGTTTGGGCCAACACATAGCCATGGTCAGTGCAGGTTTAGAACATTAATTTGTTTCCTAGCTGTGAGCCTATACCTTTGGCACTTTTGTTGTTTGCCTGTTTCTTGTACGAATTACGTTTATTCTATCCTGACGTGACCGCTTTAGGCAACTGTTACATGCAGTATGTTACATAGTTATTTCCTACAATCACAGGACATTTGACATTCTATCATTGTTGGTCAGGTCACACCTACACACACATTACTTGTCCGTCACACAGTGGATCAGGGGGTATCCTTTTTCTGTCAGTGCCTTCATCACCCATATACCATGTGCCACTATGCGAATGTGTGCAATATATTCTCTCACTTATTCATGTCGGGACACGTGCGTCACGGGCAGGTGTATGATCCTGGGTATTAGGTTCTGCATAACCATCTAGGGCTGGACAGTCTCGTGCACCACTACTGCACGTTCCAACTTGTATCCAGATATCTACAGGACTGGACATCGTGTCTTCATACCCATTCTAATGTTTACACAGGTTACTTATCCCATGAGGGATATCCCAAAAATTTAACAAGACCAAAACAAGACCAATAACGAACATTCTTCTGGCGTTACGAAAATGTGCTGGGGGTTTTACATGCAAGGGATACATAGTTTGCAATCCTGAAACTGCCTAGGGTGACACTACCTACTACATATGTGTAGTGGTCACTATGTTTAGATGTGGCTGCATCAAACTAGTAGGCCAGTTATGGCTGGATTTGGTGGACGTTCAGGTATGGGGGCGGGTTGTGTGCAGTGGAGGGGATGCTGGGTAGTCCATTATGCATCCAGGTGTGTTGCATTTGATATGGCCAGTTTCATCAGGACCAATCTGTGGGTATGTGCCGGTGACATGTCTGTAGATTTGTATCGCACATTTTAATATTCATATGTTTGTGGGATTGTGTTCTACAGTATGGCCTGTCTGGTTGTATTGCAGATGTGTATACATGTTTTTGTGTTTCTTTCTGCTTCACCCGCTGCTCCCTCATACACCTCCGGTTCACCTATTCTGCATACGACACAGTGTCGCCTTGGAGGTTTATACCATTACCCCCCCCCATACACATATTCCTGACACTCCATCCATCACTGCTTTGGTTGATGGCCCATGACACGGTCAAGGTAACACATTGCATACCCTACATATGTTGGGTACCTGTATGGCTGTGTGGACTACCCTGTCATGTTTCACTTTCCACATGCTGTACCTCATGCACATAGGTACACGCCCATACTTAACTTTCATGACATGGTTGGTATACCCGAGTAATACCCGTTCAACTGTGACACATCCTGACAAGTTCGGCTTGGACCGCTGATGTGCGGATTTTGGCCGACTGTTCTAATCATTGGTAGGATGCCAACTTTTCCTATGTCCAGGATGGGATATATTCCGGACACATATACAAATGTACTGGACAACACGTGCCCACAGTCAACACTACGGATAATACTGTTCCATTCAGCCTACATGTTGCCTTATTGTTGTAGCAGTTTATATGCTCCTTCTGTTTCGTTTACATGCTTATTCTATTTCCTGTCACATTTGGTATGTGAAATATGGACATACCTATTGCATATGACTATTACATGCATTGTGGGATATAATTCGGACATACGGTCGCTAGATATTTACATTTATCATGTTTTTTGTTATGGACACATCTGCCCAGCTGTGTACCCTCCCTTACAATATGGGTCAGCTGGTGACCCTGACCATTGGGCTGGATGTACCTATTGGTGGCGCGCTAACATGTGATGCATTTCACTTCCACTTGGTATAACTATCTACACTACATTGGACTACGGGCACACGGTTTTCAATGTCATTTGTTCACTGGATAGGGATCTGTTATTCCCTACCATTCATTTGTATTTGCTTCTTCATTTTGTGTTTGCAGGAACTGTCTTGCATGCTTTGCATACATTTCAGTATCCACGGACACTGACAGATGTGATTACTATTGCTTGCAAATTGTTATATGCAAGCATTTTAGGTTGCATGTCGTCAGCTGACATTTCCATGCCTCCGTGCGGCACTTCGACATGCCCTATGCACTCATGCTCCTTTCCTATGCACGTGGCTGTGGCGGCAGTGCGCCTTCATTAATATGCATTTGGCGCTACTGTGCCATCTTCATGCCACACTGTCGGCGCAAGCCTAACGCCGGCCTTGCGCCGAGCTTCATGAATCCTGGGGATAGAAACACAGATGCAGGAAATACTGAAACTTGCTGGATCAACCAGTCTCCTGATAGTAGTTTAGCAGATTGTGTAGGACAGATTTAGAGAACACCTGTTGGATTTACTAGAATTTGACAGAAACATTACAATAGATGAAAGAAAGAAATTACAGAAAGCAAATAAGACCACAAATTTTATATGTTTGATAAAGCAGTTGCAAGCAGCAATTGGAACTATTTAGAAATATGTATGTTTTATAAAATATATAATATGAATATGCTACTCTGTAGCAGTACTAAAACAAATTGTTACAAGAAAACACAGTAACAAAAGAAAGGAAAGGGACAGGAAGAAGGCTAGAATTGAAGCATCAAATATAGAAAACAATAAACCAACTAAAGAAAGTATCACTATAAGAAGAACACAGAAAAGGAAATATTAAAAAAGATAGATGTGGTAAAAGCACACAGAAGATCAAAGCAGATCAAGTTTTATCTCACAGTATCTCAAATAATAAACTATAAATACCAGCACAAGTTAAAAACTTAGAATATATGGAGATAAATAAAAAGGGAAACCACAAAAGAAGCAATTTACTGATAAACCAGAAAAAGGTTTTATGGATAACTGGGAAACATAGCAAAAATAATAGCATTAATGCCTACAAATGAAGAAAGTAAAATAGTTATATGAAGTATTTATGAAGAACCTGTTGAAAAAAGCAAAGATGCTGACTAGACAGAGGAGGTAAAAGAAGCAGTAAGGTGCTGTAATACAGAGGATGCAATGTGGGAGGAGTCAGAAAAATTCAGCCAAAATTATAAAAGGCTAATAAATGAAAAAAACCCAAGTCCAGATGCAGTACTAACATTTGGCAAAATAAATTAACATCTTCATACAAGCACTTGCCCTGAGTAAAAAAATATTTAAATGTACATTATAGACTTGGACAGGTGGAACTGTGAGCAGCTAGCTTTTCGAAAAAAAAAAAAAGAAAAGAAATTAAGTTAATTCTGTTCTTCTTAATAATTTCAGTTGAACTTAGTGACCTGTGTCGTAATACTATGTTGTACTTTTCTGATCTCTTCCGTATGCATTTTTTTAGTTTGTCTGGAACTGTAATCTAGTATTTTAATTTGTAGTTTTGGGAAGATTGTGTTTCTGCAATATTCTGCACTTTTATTTTCACAAGTAGAATTACTTGTAAAAGCTATCTGCCTGTGTTTTAAACCCTGCTAGCCCATACATACATACATACATACAAATACTTCAAGCATGGGCATTAATGCCCTTCTAGCTTGTCAATATACAAAACACTTGTTCCCATAATATGTGTCCAGGCTGTTCTTAAAATATGTAAACTAGTACTTGCTTTAATGCAATTTGGTAGTCTGTTCCAAACATCGGCTACTCTGTCAGAGAACCAATTAGTACTTTTCAATCCTATAGAATCTTCTACACAGGCTGTCTTATGATTCTCTAGTACTGTTTGATAACCCCAAACATTCCCAGAGGTAGTTGTCTCTAAATGACCTCTATACCTGAATAAGATCTCCTCTTAGATATCTGTAAGAGACATGTCCTACAAGACTACAAGTTCAGATATTTTAGTCTTTCATAACTTAAATTTTCACATCCATGGATGCCCTTGGTATATTTCTGCTGTACTCTTTCCTATTTACTCATGCTTGTTTTCTTATAGGGTTTCCATATTGTTATTCCATACTCATGTTTGGTTGTAATGTAACTAAAAAACAATTACCTCATTATTTTTGATTTCCTAGACTTTATAAATCTTTTTATACAACTTATAGTTCTATAATTATAATTAACCAATTGGTTGACATTATTAGAAAAACTCATAGCTGTATCTACCCATATACCCAGGTCCTTAAATGAGTCTACAGTTTCAATTACTGTGTGCTGTATTAAATATTCAACTTTCAGTTTATGTCTCCCAAATCTTATATTCTTAGTTTTTGATGTATATATCAGCATATTATTCTCTTGTGCCCAAATGGTCAATTTAGTCAAGTTATTTTGCAGACATGCCTTATCAGAAACATATAATCAGTTTACTCAAATTCAGGTTGTCTGCATATAGACTGTAGAACACCTTAGATGAAAAGGTTAGGCCGGAAAGATACAATCTAAACAAGTAAGGGCCTATTACAGGGGCCTGTGGAACACCCTGACTATAACCAAGGATTTCACCTGTCCAGTTGGTGTGTGATACTTGCCATGTCCTATTTGTAAGCCATGAAGCTATCTATCTTATCAAGAGTACATCAATACCTAGTTGTATTAATTTATTCATCAGTGTTTTGTGTATGACCCTGTCAAATGATGTTAAATCTATATAAATTACATCACAGCACGATTTGTCTTTCAAAGCTGTTATTAAATTATTATAGAGCATCGTGTTACAGGTGGTAATAGCTCTGTTTTCAACATATACATGCTGATATATGGTTTCAAGTCCTAACCTTTCCAGTTTTGACAATACCTTACCCAATATGACCTTCTCCGTTATTTTTCCATAACATGAAAGTAGACGTAAGGGTCTATATGACTCTGAATTAGTACTACACCACTTTCCCTTAAAGACAGACTTAATAAATGCATGTCTCCAATCTTGCGGAATCTCCTCATATTTAAGTGACCTAGTGAATAATAGATATAATGGTACTATAAGTTCTTGCTGAAGCATTCTCAGGTCATTATTATTAATTCTGCCTCCTTCCTGTGCTTTGTTTGGATCCAGTTTGTGCACTTCATTTTCAATATAATCTAATTTGATTCCAGCATCTGGAGTTACCTGGATGTCACTCAGACAACTTATCAGCCCTTTTGTGGAGCCAACTGTTTTGTATAAGATTTTGTAAATATATCTATAATCTGTTGAGTCTGAAAATAAATTTTAGAATCTGCACACGGTTTATAAATTTGTGTGTCTTTACTCCTTCCACATCTTATGTATCTATAAAAAGGTTTCCTATTATGCTCAATATCTTTATATACATTTTTTCAAAATTTTCTTGATATCGTCTCATACTATGCTCAATCTGTTTGTCCACCTTGTTTATTTTAGTTTTCAAAGTTGTAGTTAGACTTCTCTTCCATTTCTTAGATTTTTTTGTCTCTCACCTTAATCAGATATCTTGTTCTTATGGGAATATACCCCCCTGATGTTGTAGATCCTGATGTTAAACATTTTTTTTTTTTTTGCAGTCAAACAATTTCTCTTTCAACGCTTTCTACATTCAGTCTGCAGTTTTTCCACAGAACACCTCACTCCAGTTAGTTTTACATAGTGACTGTTTTGCTTCCATATAATCTGTAATTAACCTTTTGTGCATTGGCTTGGATTTCAGTTTGGCAGAATTATCTAGCAACAAATTAACCTTTATAACCCCACGATCACTGCACATCAATGGTAGTAGAACTTGACTTGAAGTTACAGTAATTTATTTGGGAATACAAACAATGTCTAACATGTTCTGTCCCTTGGTAGTTTTTTTACAATCTGAATCAATTGTTGTTTCTGAATGTATACTGTGAATAATTTCCTTACTAACGCTGTTGAATCAATATTATTCCATTCTGTTTCTGGTAAATTTGAATCCTCAGCTAATATTATACTTCCCTCCTGTGTTTAATGCCAAGAAATGTATGCATTCCTCTAGGTCATCTGCACTTGACTTTAGTGGTCTATATACTTCAACAATTGCTATATGTTCCAGGGTGGTGTTTATTGTTACAGTTACACAGTCTATAGTATTTGTATTATCATTGAACATGTAGTAATCACAGGTCTCATAGCTATCTTTAATCCCTATCATAACTCCTACACCTGATTTTTTGTTAGAAAAACATTTATACCCTAACAGAACTGGTTTCCAGTCCTTGTCTTTAACCATGTTTCATAAACAATAACAACATCAATCTTGTGGGAATGTAACAAATTTTCCAATAAAAAAACTATTATTAATGCTCCTAGATAAACAACCATCAGAGATGCATCAGATTTTGCTATCTGTGAGCTGTTAAATTTTCTACCTGGCAAAAATCCTGCCCATTGTTTGTCACATAATGCAAAATATCTGTTGCAAAAATTCTCTTCCCTGATCTCGACAAATGCATACCATCCTGTCTGAACATGTGTGCCCAAAACTAGGCTTGGATGCTCAACACATTTCCATTTTTTAAAAAAGGACATTTTTTCCATAAAAGTATTTACCCACAAAAATTGTTTCATTCACAGTGACCTGACTATCCTTTCTACAGATGATTTGTGAAAAATACATCCTAAGACCAGTACAAGCTAAACTCTCTAAGAAGACTGTCAGTTCCCTACCAACAGAGAATACTTGTGGGTGACATCATTTGTACCAACATGAATAAAAACAGATCCATACTTCCTTACATTAAGGCATTCCAAGGCTTGTCTCACATCTTCTATTTTTGGTCCTGGCAAGCGGCTTGTCTCACATCTTCTATTTTTGGTCCTGGCAAGCATAACACTATTCAATGTTCATTACCATCTCTGCAAATACAAGTATCAGTTCCTCTAATAACTGTATATCCAATTACAAGAATATCTTTACTGGCCAGCTCTGAAGAATCTTCAGCTTCTAATACAATAATATCTGTTCTATCAATTGTTACAAAGCATAGATCTTCATCACTATTAGTCTTATTAATCCCACTGTTTTTATTGTGTATTAAATTCTCATGCAGCTGGTATTGTAAATCCACAGCATGAACCATGTAGTCAACATCTGTCTTTCTCTTCTTTTTTCTTACAGTAATGTTGTTCAATCCTTCCATGTTCAATTTTGATTTCTTCCTTTTCACCTGCCCCTTGCATCTTTTTTCTACCTTTTCCATTGGAAAGGTGATGCCTTTTTCTGTAGACTGAGGGTTTTCTGATAGACAGATATCTTCATTCCCTTTCACCAGTGTGTTACATACAAAGCAGAATCAGTTTTACTATGTTTTCTCTTTCCTTTACAGTCATTAATCAGTTTCTTTTTCTTCCTTGTTATTTGTTGAGAACTTTTTCCTTTCTTTCTTTTTTTGTTTCCTTCTAATCAAACTGGATCCTCAGATTGCTGAATACTTGCATCCAGGATTGCAAAGTTGTCAGAAGCATTGTCTTGTTTCATAGGGGTTGAATGATCTTTGCAGAAAATAGATGCATCATTTCCTAAATGTGTTCTATTTGTTCTATGCCTAACATTATTTAGTTCATCAGTCCAGTCATTAATATATGAAACAACAGTTCTCCAAGCCATGCCGATTGCGCAAGTGCAGTCATCATCAAGTTTATATTTACTTCTAACAATGGTAAGCAACTCATCCAACTTTTGACACGTGGAACACAGATCACCAGTGTTATCAGCTGTTACCTTTAAATATGAATAGCATTTATTACACTGCACAAGATATTTGCGCATTAGCAAATTGTTAATTGCATACTCATTTAAGGAATCCATATTCAGCTTCAAATTAATAAAATAATGCAAAATAAAAGAATAATTTAAATCAGTATCCACAGAATTCAAAGAGAACTTAAATCAACTTATATGATGTATACAACTTAAATTATACATCTCAATACTGAAAGATTGCCAAATTTCGGTAATAATGGCCACACAAGTAAAAATCGCACTCTCTAAACCTAAAAATACAGCATCCATGGGACCAGACGACATCCCAGGCTGTGTACTACATGAACTACAAAATGAACTGGCACCTCACCTGTGTCATGTTTAATCGTAGCCTCACCTCAGGCTTTGTGCCCATTGAGTGGTGCACAGCTACAGTTATCCCACTCCACAAGGATAGATCCACCTTGGATTCCAGGAACTACCATCCCATTAGTCTGATGAGCCTGATCTGTAAGGCCATTGAATGTATTATCATGGAACTTATAAACAAATACATTGGCAACCTTCAAACACTGGACCCCATGCAGTCTGGGTTCATGAAGGGCCAATCTTGTCTCCTGAACCTGATTGACTTCTTTGAATCAGTCTCCAGAGCCCTGGACAAGGGTAAGATGGTCCACACTGCCTATCTGGACCTTGCCAAGGCCTTTGACACCATCTCCCACTCTGGAATCATAGATAAACTTACTAAACTGGGCATTAATCCCTGCGTCACTTGATGGGTTGCCAACTGGCTTACAGACAGAACCCACACTGTAAAAGTAACCAACTCCAAATCCAGCTCCAGACAAGTGACAAGTGGAGTACCTCAGGGTTCAGCCCTGGGACCGCTCTTGTTTGGCATTTACTTCTCTGAAGTACAGGCCAACACTAAGGAATTCTGGATAACAAAGTTTGCAGATGACTGCAAACTGGAAGCCATTATTGAATCCCCAAATTAAGTGGATATTCTACAAAAGGGCCTTACAGAAACAGATGCTTGGTGCCAGAGCCATGGGCTCAAGCTCAATGCCAAGAAATGTATAGTTATCCCCTTTGGGAAATAACATGTACCTGTGAATTACCACATAGGTGGCAGTACACCAAACACTGAAAGTGTGATAAGAGAATTAGGGAAACAGGTGGACAGTGATCTCACCTTTGATATCCTGATCGCCACATCAGTCAGGAAATCCTTCTATGTGGCACACCTCATCACTAAGGGCTTTTTATCCAGAAGAAAGGAGGTCATTGCCCCACTGTGCTCATCCCTCATTAGACCCATTATAGAATACAGCGCCCCATTTAGTATGTACCTGTCAAGACATCTGCAACAACTGGAAAGGCCATAGAAATACCTCACTAAAATAATCACATGACTAAAGCAGATGCCCTATACTGATCGTCTAAAAAAACTCCACCTATACTCTGTTGCATATTGTCTACTCAGAGGTGATCTCTGCTTAACATACAAGGCCATGTCAAACCCAGAGCTGTTGGACATGCTAAACTTAAAGAAATCACAGTCCCTCAGAGACACATGCTCCAGGGATCTAAACCTTGTCATCACAATGAACAAAACATGCTGGAGGGATAGATTCCTGACCCAGAGACTCCCCAGACCCTGGAATAGACTGCACATACATGTCAAGCAGAGCACCTCTTTGGCCTTCTTCAAAAGGAACCTTGATGATTGGATGGGAGATAGGAAATTCACCCCAGGAATCATGTCAGTTGCCCTGCTAGACAAGGGTCCATGGAATTAAATACTGTGGGAAGAAATAGCCAGGGAATTGTTATGACTAGGCTTGTATAGGTTCTAGGGCTGATAGCCTAGTACCAACCTATGAACCTATAAACCTATGACCAAAATCACATCAGCAATATACAACTAAATAATAAAGCAAACTTGTTCTGACCATACAAGTTCTACAAGCCAGACAATAGTTGTGATTCCTTTACATCAAACAGTGAAAAACAGTGATAACAAATACCATAGTCTTGTAGATTAATATATAGTTGTAGCAAAACTCTGTATTCCTGTCAGATTTTGAGTCTTAGTCATTTATTATTGCATTTTTCAATAAATAGCATTACTGGTAAATTTCTGCATAGTCAGGTGCCCTAAACTGTAGTAGAATGTCAATAGCAAGTGAACTATCTCTGCTCCAGCTTATTCTTCATTGCTTTTATATTCTGTTTATCTTTTACACACTTAAATTTGCATTTTGTGTCTGCCCCATCCCCCACTAAAACATTAAGATAAAATTTTTGAACAAGCTACAATACTGCCTTTAATTGATTGGATTGCTCTCTAGCTAACTCTTATTTCTAGCATAGAGCTACACCTACCCAATGTCTTTTATCCAAGACTTGGAGAGGTGTGAAACTGTGAGTAAGTTGCTTTTCCAAAAAAAAAAAAAGGAAAGAGTATTAAATTATTTTATCTATTTAAATTCTGCTTAAATATTTGAGTTGTACTTAGTGACCTCTGTGATAATACTACTTTGTACCTTTCTGCTCTGTTCCTTCTATTTCCATTTTTTTAGTTTGTTCTGGGAACCTAAACTTATATTCGAAGTTGAAGGTAAATTCTGTTTCTGCATTATTCTTCACTTCTGTTTCCACAAATAGAATTACTTATAAAATCTATATGTTTGCATTTTAAACCCTGCTGGCCCATAGTCTTGTAGTTAAATTTACAGTTTGTGGCAGAATTGTGTTTTTCTGCCACATTTTGAACCTTAGTCACTTATTATTATTACATACTTTTTATGAACAGTGTTGCTGGTTAATTTTTGTATAGCCTGGTGGCTTAATTTATAGTAGATGGTCAACAGCGTGAGAATTGTCTCTGCTCCACTTTGTGCTTCAGTGATTTTATATTCTGCTTATCTTTTACCTGCTTAAAGTTGCATTCTCTGTCTGTCCCTTCCCCCACTAACATATTAGGCTAAAGTTTCTGAAAGCTCAAATACTGCCTTTAATTAATTGCACGCCTCTCTAGCTAGCCTGCTTGTTCTTCCCAGTCTTTACACCCTATTGCTGTTTTTGTTTTATAATAAAGCTGTCTCTCTGGCCTCCACCCTTTATGATAATCTGATTTGCAAAGTCCGTCCCTCCCTCTCTTGTTGTTATTGACTGTTGTATAAGCTATGTATGTATAATTTCTGACCATTGCTTTCCATAGATCCATGATACCAAGTGACCAGCCAACAAACCAGTATTGCACTTGAGTAAACCTCCTTTACTACATATTGTCTCCCGTCTCATTTTACAGGAGCTCAGCAATGCTTGGATTCCTAGCCTGCATTCCAGAAGTGTTTTACTCATATCCAGTGCCATCCACACAAAGTTATGTAACTCCGATTGTTAAATTGCACTTAGGTTATTTTGAGTGATTGCTACTGTTTGCTGCTTTTATATAGACATTTCACCGACTACTTTTGTAAAAATAAATTGCTGTTCCTCTCACTGTTACTCCTGTAAGACTGTTTTGAAGTTGCCTTCAGCAAGGGATTTCCAGCTAGCTGTTTTAAGTGGTTTGTGATAACATTGCACCTGTGGGTCTCTTATACTGTGTTTTACATTAGAAAGACTGGGTTTATTCATCTTGTGGCAGGAGGCATTGGCCTGGTCTATCTGAGTTGGGAAATAGATAGAAGGACTAATTGTGTAGCCATTTCTTTGGCCAGAGAGCTCATTAGTTACTTTTCTGTTTTTTCTGTGCTGCTATAAGTTTGGCACACTTGTGTGGGTTAAGAGTGCTATGTACAGCTGCAAACACCTAGAAAGAATGGTTCATAAAACTGTACCTTGTAAAGCAGGAGTATAGTGCTAATACATTGTCATCATCAAGTTTAGAGCAGCTAGTTGGTAGTGAAGTGGCAATATCGACATATTTATTTGAATTCAGTATTGTGTAAACATTAAAGTAAGTAGAATTTAGTACTGTTTAGCATAATCTGCTCCAGTCAAGCACCTTTATTAGCCTTCTAACTGGAATACATCACCCCCTTGTAGCTCACCCATCAAAGGACTGGACAGTATGGATATGCACTTTCCTAACATCTCTGTAGCCAGCTTAGTGAATACGTTTCATCTTGAGACAATATAGCAATTGTCTCATGTTTACTGACAATCACTTAATCCTTAAAGAAGCAGACACAGCATGAGAGAGGTGTACGTACACAATGACCCTGGAGGCTGAACTCTCAGATACAAGTGTACATCAAGTTGTCAAACTACGCACACAACACCCACAACACATAGTACACAGTGCACACATAGACTAACAGATGCTGAGGCACTTTAAAGCAGTCTTCCTAAACAACAAAGATCACCTAGATCACCTGTTGTCAATGTTATGGCACAGCAAACCCAAAGGCACACAGAAAAAATAACACCTAGCACCACACACAGTGTCACTCTCAGTGGAGTCCCAAACACTAAGCCTGTAAGGTAAGCAAACACTTCCCAGGACTCTTGTCATAGAGAACGCCATTGCAAGATATACTGATGTCCCTCTAAACAGGCTGAACCAGGAAGAGATAACTGTTAGTTGCTTATCTGGAGCCAGAATCCACCAAATCATGCATGCACTTAAGTCATTACACCACAAGTACCAGCATGATTCCGTTATAGCATATGTAGGTGTTAATGATGCAAGATATACCTCCCTGGACTCTATAAAGACAGACATTATGAAGCTTTCAGACTATGTGTATCAGACGGGTATGAGCCTATCATTGAGCATCATATCATTGAGGATGATTCCACAAAATGGGCAAAAAATGATTTATTTCAACAACTGACTGTCATTCTAGTATCATTCCAAGGGGATCCAGTATTTGTCAGTTTAAGCAGACATGGTTAATGGACCACATTGCTTTATGAAGGAAGGCCTGTTCCTCTCCCCTCCAGGCTTTTGAATACTGGCTAAAACTTTATTGACACTTATAGTGCCTTTTTTAGGCAAAGCCAAATTGGCAAACTTGCTGACATAGCAAAATCAACTCAACATAATCTCGGGGTGTTACTCTTCAATGCCATAAGCCTAAACAAAAAACTACACTCCCTTCAATCCCTCACTCTCATAAATATGAATAAATATCTGTGCAGTTATGGAGACATTAAAAAGCAAAAGAAAAATCTAGCAAGGCTAGACTTTCTGCTGTGTGATTCCTTAAACCTCTTATATTAGAGGCAACATGGGATACATGCAAATGAGCCTTTAAGGACATCATGTGTTTCAGCTATATGGCAATTCTGAATGTTCATGACTTTTTTCTTTTTAAGTCTATTAATGGACAAATTCAGACCTATAAAGCCAAATCACACTAGCTGTGGACATGCATGTTTCAGCCTTCTTATGGCATCATCAGCACAACATTAAGTGGAATATTTGGCTAACCTTTAGAAACACAGGGTTGTTGTACCTAGCTGATAACCATAATCTTCAGGGTGTCTGCAAAATATCCCAACCAACAAACTAACTGAGTAAAAAGGTCATAGATATTCAGAATCATCTTATAGCTGTAGCACCTGATGTCCTTAAAGGGTCATTTGCATTTATCCCATGTTGCCTCTGTTGTCAGTTAATAAGCCCTTACAGTATACCAAAAGACAAGGGTTTGGGTGGCAGATTTGGTCTGTAACACTTAGGAGTAGAAGTTTAGGAAAGGGGACCTTTACCTCGTTAGCACATTGCCATTGCCCAGGAAGGGGAGGACACAGCACTGAGCATGGGTATAGGAGAACACATGGACAGCTCAGCAGGTTGTGGAAGTGTTATGGGATATTGGGCAAGATAGAAGCAATGGGTTCAAGAACATGCCCAGATTTGGGGGGGGGGGGGGTAGATGTTTTAAATGAAACCAAATTGCACATGTGTTGCCTCATTGTCCACTAAAGTAGGAGGAAAAACAAAGATCTGAGGAAACATCAAGCAAGACTAGCACTACAACAATGGTGGGCTGTTTAGTGGCAATATCTGTGGCTAACTAAAGCAAAAAAGTCTATATACTATTCTGCTACAAGGGAAGGAGATCATTACCAAAAGGGACACAGACTTCAGCATAACCATAGTCAAACCTGAAGGGGAAAGATAGGGCCACTACTTCACTGGACAGTCCACTCTGGTTACACAACTAGAAGCTAAACCTTTTCAGATACCTTTTGCTAGAGTTTGTGGGGACTGTTTGTCTGGACTGGAAAGGGGATCAGCGTAGCAAGCAGCTGACTGTATTTAAGGACTTTCTTGCTGATGTCCTGACAGAGAATGATTTTAACAGTATAGTACCTTATCTGCATGCTGTTACACTCAGCCATCCATGAAGGAGAAGCCATGGGGAAAGCAATAGGTGTGACCCAGCCAGAACCTAAACTTCCATCTGGGGCTAGTGATGTGACTACTTCAGAAGGGAAATCTGGTCAGTAGCAGTGACCTGGGATCTGAGTCACAGCAGGGCAAGTGTACTGGGATTCCTTTAGAAAGTGATACTTCTAGGGGAGAAGTAAGTGCAAGCAGTCAACCAGAACATGAAGTACCACTAACAGATGATATAAAACTTCCTTTGTAAAAATGTTATAGGGAGTATTGGTACAACATTTAGTAGTACCCATGACCTACTGACTTGCATTTTTGGCCATGGCTCATGTTATTCATTTTCCAGTCCATATGGGCATAAAACATACTAAAAGATGGCTTATGCAGAATTTTTATTAGCCTGAGATTGGAAAGAATGTAACCGGGAACTGCAGGATCTGTGAGCAATGCCAGAAGGTTGGCGTGAGCAATGCCAGAAGGTTGTCAATACTGGAGAGAAAGACAAGACTGCTGTGGTGTTTTAGCCTTTTATTGATGAGGCATTTCAGCAGGTAGCTATGGATATTGAGGGGACTTTGAGGTACCCTAAGCTCTACAGGTATGAAATACATATTAGTACTTGTGCATTATGCCAGTAGGTTTCCAGAAGTTGTGGCCCTGTCTTCCATGGAAACAAAGAAGGTAGTAAATGTTATGCTAGTTATTTTCAGCAGGGTAGGATTTGTTAGGGAATTCCTGATAGACAGAGGTGTCAGCTTTATACGAGTCCTGCTGGCATGTCTGTGGAAGTGTTATGGGTGTGATAAAGCAGCTAAAGTGTCCACCTTACCTTTCACAGACAAATATTCTGGTGCAGTGGTTCAATTCTACAATGCAGACAACGTTAAGGGCATTTCAGACCAGATCAAAAGGAAGTTCTACAAATACCTTCCCCTAGAAATCAACAGATTTTTCACCCTTTGAGCTATAATATGTTCACAGGGTATGGAGACCCTGGATTTAATACATGATGATTGGAAGGTTCAGTGTTATTCCCACAAAGTGTATGTTGTGGAATTTGTCATAAACCTCATGACTAGGCTTAGGGAACTTATGAGGATGGCTCAGGAACACTTGCACTGGCAAAACAGCAGCAAAAAGTCTGTTATAATAGGACAACCAGAGTCAAAGAGTATGGTGATGGCACTTATTTATTTGAGACATAACAGGCTGCAGGCAGCCTGGGAGGATCCTATCAGCGCTATAAAATGTGAATTTTGCCAAATATATGATACACTTGTCAGACAGAATGCCAAAACACAAACTCTGCATTATGACAGAGATGTATGAGTACTTAGCATTTCCAATGAGTTATAGGAATGGTTAGGTGGTATCTGGAAGTAGACCTCCTTGATGATGGGTGGTCTGACACCTTAACTGATGGGGTGGCCATCACTCTACAACTAATCTCTAACAAAGTTCATGAAATCTGAGCAGTCCTGCAGGAATATGGGTGATAATCCAAAGTATTTCCTTCTGGTAGAGTAATCCTGTAGTCCAAAAGTCACTGGGGCTGACCATTGGTGCTGGTGCCAAAGAAGGATGGCATCACCCATTAGTGTATGGACTACAGAAAACAGAACAAACACACAGTCAAATGCTTACCCACTGCCAGAGATGATGATGCCCTAGAGCAGATGGGTTGGGCTAAATGCTACCATTCAACTGACCAGGGGTTACTGGCAGGTACCCTTGAGCCTACAGCCAGGGAGAGGTCATTGTGTGTGACCCTATTTGGATTCTATGAGTTTGCAAAACTGCCTTTTGGAATGAAGTATGCCTGAACAACCTTCCAGAGGCTGGCAGATTGCATCCTAGCAGGAGATCATATCCTTGCTTACCTGGATGATATTACCATCTCCTGCTAATACTGGAAAGAACATGCACAGCATGTCAGGGAAGTGTTGTGCAGATTGCAAAGGACAGGGCTGACTATCAATGCTAACATATGTCAGGTGGGTATGACACAGGTATCTTGTCTGGGTCACAGAGTTGGTGGTATAATGATTAGGGCAGAACCTATCAGACTTGAATCTATTCAGTAATGTCCCACCCGTACTACCAAAAAACAGGTATGGGGCTTCCTAGGGACAGTTGGGTACTGAATGGATTATGTTCCCCAGAACAGTGCAATACTTACTACCCTTACCAACAGTACAAGGAAAAACTGAACAGATAACATTGTCTGGATATCAGCCTGTGAACAGGTATTTCAAAAACTCATGAGAGCTGTTAGTGCATCCCCTGATGGTAGTCAAGAATCCATTGTACAAGTGGATCATTCTAGCTATGGGGTAACAGCTACATGTAAGTTTCCTCAGAGGGAGAGGAATGCCCTACTGACTATATGAGCAAAAGATTTCAACCCAAGGGGGAATCTTATGCAGCCCTAGAGAAAATGTCTTGGGGATAGTTTGGGCACTGCATAAGCTTCCTGCTTACTTGTATAGGAGAATGCTTCCTATAGTTATAGACAATAATCCAATAAAATCACTTTGCACTGATGAGATCAGCTGTGCTGCTGTACTGAATTGTGATTTATAATCATGCACATTCCCACAAGTGCACCATCTTATTAAGTGGTAATTATAATCACTATCAATTGCTTCACATTGCACTGTTCAACTGAGCTCCTTACCAACATATGCAATGAAAAAGTACATGTACTTGCAGAACACGTGGGCAAAGACTCCCCTCTTGCACAAACTCTCCCCCGCACACAGTGACAGACATACATTCATACTCACACACACACACACACACACGCACGCGTGCGCGTGCACAACATACATGCAAACACATCATGCGTACACTGACATGCAAATAAAAATGCACACAAGCATACACACACACACACACACACACACACACACACACACGCACACACGCATGCACGCACACACACACACACACACACACACACACACACACACACATATACCACATGCCCCCTCAAATAGAAACCTGTAGACAGTGACAGACACATGCACAGACACACAACTGTCATGCTGTACCTATCTCAGGCACGGTCAAACAAGGAGGAATAAATAGATTATTGTTATGCTCTAGATCAAGGCTCTGTTCTATCTAACTGCACTAGATGATATCACAGATCACACATGTGTATGCAGGTATGCAACCCACACAGAAACTATGACAAACACACAGAGACAAATACACATGATCACTCACACAGAGACTCACATACACACATATCAACTGCACAAATCGTCCTCCCCACTGAAATGTATTACATATACAGTTGCTACACTGCTTCTCATGGCAGCTTGTGTGGTACAAAGTCTAACACCTGGGAATCAGAAAGACTTCATCTGATGTGGAAGTTTTTCCTCAAAAGATTTCTGCATTGCAGTAAGTCCTTCTGATTTAGAGATCACTTTACCTCTGAGATTGTCTTCTCCCAGAGACCTTAGCTCTCAATGGGGAAAATACATGGAAATGCATCAGTCTGGTGGAGGGGTCGCCCATTCATTCCCAAGGGGCTTGCAGAATATGTAAGCACAGCAGTGCCATGGGTTTTATGGGGATGCTAGTGTGTGTATGTTCATGTGTTTGTGTGCGTGTGAAGATGGGATTCTTCCATACCTCTCAATTCCTCCTGGATTTTGTGTCTGTGCATGCATGTGTATGTGTGTCTGTATACAACTTCTAGCATACAATGCAGAAGTCATACACTGGCAGGGTGGCGAGGCTATACAAACTCCATATTGGCTGCATAAAAATGTGTGAGTAATTATTAGTTAGTTAAAGTATCAAATAAGAAAAATCATAAAGTTTAGACTTATGCAAAAATTCCACTGTTACCTGGAGATATTTAGCATTGTCGCCTCATAGCAAGGCATTGTCCCATTCGATTCTCAGCTAGAGTGTCTTCTCTGTGGAGGCATACGTGAATGGGGCATGCCTTCATTGAAGGTTGTGCATCAGGGCTGTTACCCGGTACGTAAAAATCCACTATCAATCATTAGCAGACCGGAGATCCGCTGTGGCGACCCCTAACCAGGAAAAGCCGAAAGACACAAACAAAAGTCTTGAACTACATGCACTCACAATATTGTGCCCCTTAGAAATGGGTCCTTACCTAGGAACAATGAGGCCCTATAAAGGTGGACTATTTTGCTGATGTTACATATTCCCAAACAACATGTAGGATATGTTCTGATAGTTTAATGTTTCTTTTGAAGATGATTCAAAAGCTTACTTTTATTTAGTTGTGTAATGTACAGAACTGTGCACTTGAACTGTCATTTCTGAGAGTGAAAGGGTGAACACATAGCACAGGCAGCTACCCATATTTGCTGGTGCCATATTGGTCACAATTTGGGTATATATAAATGAGGTGATATCCTAATGGCTCTATCCCAATGAGTGAAGATAGGGGCCATTCAGAAGTCATCTCCCTAGACCAACGCATTCCCCCTACTATTATAAACCCATAAAAATAACTGCCAGTACATACTTTCCTCACAGGAGCACTTATCCATCAACAAGGAAAATAAAGGTATTTTATAATTTCAACTAAAAGCCTTGCACCATTTTTTCTTGTAGAATAACTTTTTTTAAGATGATTATGACTTAGATATAGTATACCAAAAGATGTGAGTATTGTACAACAGCTGTTCTATGATATCCCCTACAACTTAGCTTTTCTTTATTAAAAGTACTATAAGGTATAATTTCTTCATAGATTTAAGCATCATTTTTATATGCCTAAGTGGGGATCCTATGCAGCAAGAGCTCCCATTTCCAACATGTAGCTAGCAACTGTTTACACTGAAAACTGTAGGTCTCTGAGCACCTACATAATAAGGCATCCCTTTCAGGTTGACTAACTAATTTTTTTTTTCTCAAGACCAAGTCTTTCATTTAATTCAGAATTTAAAGTCTGGAATTTGGTATTTTCTGGACTTTTTAATTGTACTGTACAATGCAACATTTTATGACAATAGTTTTTCTGAATGCTTTACTCAGTAGTTAACACTGTTAGTGATTTTTCTTACCATTATATATTGCTGGCCGTTGCTATTTCTGGCATAAATGGCACCTATCACTGGGGACTGCTTCTGTATGCTATATTACGTGGTTTCATTTTACTGCAGGTTGGTTTTTTTGAATTGCTGTCTTTTCAGACAAATGTTTTATTCATTACGAACTCCATTTAAGATAAAATGAGCTAACATTCTCTCAGGGGACGTTGGATTTCTACTCGGCTCCTTTTCCCTCAGTAGAAGAGAATCTCTACTGTATTAATTAAGGGGATAAAGACTGAAAATGGGGAATAAAACAAGAAAGGAAACCAGAGAGGAACAGAAAAAAAAAGCAAGCAGTTCTATTTTTGCAGAATTGTTGCATATTTTTTTATTTTATAGATTGACATTACAAATTCAAATTGCTGCACATGAAACAATTTTTTAAGAGTCATATTTCTTAGTAACTGACATATGATTTTTTCTAACATTCTTTTAGCTGATCTTTGATAAAATGTAATGCATTTGTGTAGTTTAGTTAGTAAACCTACAGTGTACTTATCAACTGTTTATTGTCCTGATTATATCCTGATTATTTGAAACTGTTTGTCCCTTTCCCCTAAGACAGCCCATTTTATTCACTGAAAAATATGGATCCTAATCCATCCTTCTGTATTTTACAGAATACACATTTCTAAAATCCATTATGGAAAATTGGTTTTATTGAAAAACTCATTCCAGAATATTGCCAGTGCCATAAACTGCCATATGTTTAATAGCTGCAAATGTACCATTTTTTACCTGTATAATGAACCTCAGCAGTATTTATCAGCCACAAGCTTTGCATTCAGCATTGCCTGATTAATATAAATGGCACTAACATTTTGCTTCATGATTCCATTTTCAACACCCTGTAGACTAATTCTGACGTGATGGTAAGTATTTGTATTTTTTCTTGTTACAGTGAGATTTGATGTTTTTGTTCTTTAGGACAGGATGAGTCTGTTTTTTTTCCTTTATGCACATACTCTCTATCTCTCTCTTTCTCTCTCTCACACACACACACACACACACACACACACACACACACACACACACACACACGCACACACACTCATCTGAAAACACACACACACACACACACACACAAACATGAAATGACACTGTAACAGTAGATCCAGACACTTTCTGGATTATGTTTTTTTTTTCAACTTTGTAGTATATTTTATGTTTTTGTCTGTTAAAGATCTGTCATGTTGAGAAGAATTAATATTTTTGACAGCAGTTTTGTTTCCTTAAATTAGTCTTTCAAGTTATTGTGTTATTTGTAGAAAACTGTTACGCACTTGTTAACTTCGTATATCTTTGTCAGCCACTATGTTTATCTGTTCTTGTTTTACCTGCTACTTAATTTTAGCTGTGTTATTTGACACTGATGGTCAATTTTTTGCTTCTGTAAAGTAAATCCTTATTATTTAATGGGCTGGTCTGGTGTAATGGTTACGGTCTTCACCTTATAAATACAAGGTACTGGATTTAAATCATACTTTGGGTTATTGGCTAGGCTTAACATGGCCCTTCAGGATAACCAGCTATAAAATGAGTAAAGGGCAAAACCGATTCATCGGTTTCACTCTCTGTATTTTCAAGACCCATTCACATGACTTCTGAAACTCTGTAGAATTAAGTTGTATATCACAGAATTCCACTTCCTCTGACACATAGGCATCTCAGAGTCAGAATATGTAACTGGGGTGAAGCCCCATTTCAGGAGGTGCTAAGGACATTCCAAATGCAAAAAGTAGGCTTTTAATGGTGTAACAGAAGGCTTTGCTCTTCACTTGCTTAACTGCAGGTTTACACTTGATTATTAATAGTTTTGACAGTTGCAGTGTCAATGCTCAGTTTCCAAAATGACATTTTCTTTATTTTACAGATAGTGAGTGAAGGCAGAGCATTGCATGATTGGGCAGTACATCTTTAATTCACAGACTTGTCAAAGGTAATGTGCATGCATGTAGTACTGTAATAAATGCCTGCAAAATTGTTTATGCCTGTGTACAGTCCTAGATTCTTTTTTTTAATCAGTATCTTCTTTTCCACATTAAGAATTTACCCCATATTCTCACTTGACTTATGTTACAGTGTCTGTGTGTTGCAGTCCATTTATTTATTTATTTATTTAATCTTTTAATATTGGCCAATGTGATAATATGCTGCTTCTTGATTTGCTGTAGAAGTATTGTTCCTTTAAGTCTCTATTCCTTCCTTTACCACTTTAATTTCATGCATTTTGAGTAATATTTCTTATAAACGACTTGTTTGGAGTTGTCACCCCCCCCCCATTAGACTAGTACATGAGTTCAAGAGCAGAGACACTGATTACGATTTAAAAAATATATGGTTATTACTGAGATTTCCTTATTTTATATATATATATATATATATATATATATATATATATATATATATATATTATGTGTTTGTGTGTGTGTGTGCAAAATTAAAACAAAGATGAAGCACGTAACACTGAATAAGCAGAATAGCAGTGTTATAAACAATAAATGTGTTATAAAATACAACTTATTGTGAATATGTGCTTCTGGTCTAAAATGACAAATTCCATGACAATATGATGTTTTTCTAATAGTTAGATAGTCCACATTTGGGATTTACCTGTATTTTTCCTGGACAAATTGAAATAAGTGTCAGTGTTCATGTGGAGGGAGTAAACATCAATCTCATGGTAGCTGGGATGATTTTTTAATTTGTTTTATTTTGTTTATTGTACCCTATCCTCCAGCACATGACTAAAAGCTCTTTGTGCAGGAGATATATAATTGGCTTGAAGCTGGCCTGCCACTTGACTTTTCTAGGAATGTAAGCCTGTAAAACCTTGACTCAACAGAATGGGCACTCATGCACCTTTTTCTAGTTTCCACTACGAAAATGGGTGTAGTGTGTGCATCTCTGAATTTACACCCAACCCAACTAGGAAGAACTGAGTGTGCAAAGCCAATGGACTGTTCTTCCATGCACTCAGCCCCATCAAGTACTAGAGTGACAAATTAAGGATGGGTCAATAGCCAGGGTTTGGTCTACCAAATGATAGCAGAGCAGGAAAAGATTCAGTACAGCTCTAACAATAGTTTGCATTAACACTCTCAACAGCGCCAAGCCTAGATTATGTATGTCCCATAATGCTCACACATTAACCAAACTTCCTTTGCATTATTGTTAAGATGCATTACCCCATGCACAACACGTAATACTTGTCTTTATTCAAAAGTTTATTGAATGGTTTTGTTAAAGAATAGATAGGCAGAAATACAAGTGAGACAATAGGAGGAAACTTCAGAGAAGCTTCAGGGAATATCTGTCTGATGAAGATGTAAAAAGAGACTGAGCATAAATATAGTGAGCTGACAATTATAAGTTATAAAATAGTGCAACATATAAAATTGTCAGAAAATCAACTTGTTTTAAAGTCTGACTATACTGCAAGTGGACCACACTTTTTGCAGTTAATAAAAAGATACAGTACTGAATATTCATTTTCAAAATTTAACTCTAATACCTTTTTCAGAACATGGCCAGTTTTGTCCATATTATAGACTATTGTCTTATTATGTGTTCTGAAGTGGAAGACTGAGACTTGCAAGAAACATTCAGCACCATTCTAAATGTTTTCATGAAGGCCTGAAGAAGAGAGGAAGCAGATACTCTTTACCTGAATGCACATCATCTTTCATGAAGCAGTCACATGACATCTTTGTACACTAGATACTTGTGATGTGAAAACACATCCTATATTGTGAAACAGTCACATGACATTTTTGTGTACAAGATACTTATGTGAATGTACATCATCTATCTTGAAGCAGTCACATGACATCTTTGTGTAGTAGATACTCATGAACTGAAATTAAATAATCTATCTTGAAGCAGTCACATGACATCTTTGTGTAGTAGATACTCAACTGAAAGTACATCATCTGTCTTGAAGCAGTCACATGGCATTGTTGTGTACTACACTGGGAATGGAGCTGGGCAATGACTCATTGTTTATTTGAATAATTAGAAAATATTTTTGCATATATCATTAGAAAGTAAATGTTTTCAAAAATTCAAGTGCCACATGGTTAAAATTAATAATAACAGCAAGATGAGTAATGAATATAAGTTATATTTATTTATTTATTTATTTATTTATTGACCAGAAAAATCCACTGGGTCAGAAACCCTTTTTCGGTGGAGGCCTGGGCAGAAAAGCTCCAAGTTACAGTAAAGATTACACAGAGTTACTATTTATAGTAATGAAGACATAAAAAATATTTTTGAATTATATAATTTTGAATTAGTAACATGCAAACTAAGGAATTTTATACAATTGGGTTAAATGTCGATGTTGGGTATTCCATAATTCAATAGCATATTGTATGCTTTAAAAACAACAGTCTATATCAATCCATTCTTTATGCATTATGATAGGAGAGAGAGAGTAAAGGAAATACATATAGTATGCAGTAAAATTAATGAATGATAACATGGATGGGTGTAGTCAGATTAAAAAGAAAAGTGAGTTGAAACAGCAGGCATTCAGGATTTGATTGATGGTGGTCTTTGGTTTTGGGCACAAAGGCAGGTTTGTTTTTTGAGAAAGTGATTTTTTTAGGGTATGAAGTTTTAAATAGAATCAAGTAGTGTAATAGAGGGGGTAGGTCATTCCATAATTTTGCAATGGCGTAGGAGTATAAACTTTGTCCATATCTCTTGTTGGGTTTGGAAATATATAGAAGTTGTTTGTTAGAAGACCTTACATTTCTGGAGGGGGTGTAGATTTGTATGATATCAGAAAGTGCTGGGCATTTTTCTGGGTAATATATTAATTTATGAACAATAGTGAGTTGTGTATACTTAAAGTAATGGGGGAACTTGAGCCAATTCACTAGCGTGATGGCTCGACAATGGTGTGTACGGTTTGGGAGGCCGCAGGCAAATTTAGCAATTTTATATAATAGCATGATCGCAATTTGTCACTTAGGGATGTGTGAAGTTTTGTAAAAATGGGGGAGCCATAGATGAGGGAGGGCCGTAGCAAAAGTTTTGTTCTCACGGGAATATCTGCATAGAACTTGTGCCTATAAAGTTTTCTTAGTTTAAAGTGAGTTTTAAGTATATGTTGTTCAAAGGAAAGTTTATTATCTATGGTAATGTCTAATATTTTTGCAATATTCACTACTTCTATTTCAGTCTTGTTTTGGGAAAAGATTTTGAAATCTTGTGTAGTTGGCTTGGATAAAAAGACTAATAATTTGGATTGTTTTAGGATCTAAAAGTAATTGTGCCTCAGTTAGCCATGTTTCTATTGATGTAAATATTATTTTAAGAAGATTTGGGAAACTGTTACATGAGGATATGATGGTAGAATCATCAGTGTATTGAATGAGTGAGCTCTGAAAGGAGACTGTGTGGAGATTATTTATAAATACATTAAAAAGCAAAGGTCCAAGAATGGATCCTTGAGGAACCACTGTTTTATTAACAAGGTAGTCAGATAGAATATTTTGCCATCTCAGAGATTGTTGTCTATTGTCTAGGTAATTGTTAAACCAGGTAAAGGTATGTTGGAGCATCCTACAGTTGATAGGTGTTGTATTAATTTAGCATGTGACACTGTCAAAATCTTTGGATAGGTCTAGCAAGACAACTGTTGTTATCCAGAGCTTTGTTCACAGTGTCAGTAAGAGAAAGTAGGGCTGTAGTTGTACTATGAGCAGGACTAAAGCCATGTTGAGTTAGGGCTGGTAGATTATTGTCGGTAAGGTGTTTGAGAAGTTGTGTTTGTGCACACTTTTCTAGTATCTTATATAAAGGTGACAGAATGGATATTGGTTGATATTTAGTTAAATCACTGGTACTATCACCTTTATGAAGTGGGGTTATTATGGATTTCTTCCAAATTTGAGGGGCTACGGATTCAGAGATGGATCAGTTAATTAGTATGCTAATGGGATAGGCTATTGCCCCTGCACTGAGTTTCAAATATTCAGAGGGGAGGTTATCAGCAGAGAGAGAGAGAGAGCATGGTTTGAGTTTAGATAATAGTTTAAAAATTTTGAGAGGTGGGTACTAATTTTAAGGAGAATGTAAGTGATTTTGGGAAGTTGTTAGTGTTATCTTTATAAAAAGAGGGATCCAAGTTGGGATACTTTTGATAGGGATTTGAAGTATTAAATTTAGTGTTAGGGCAATTGTTTTTTGCTGGACAGGTTTTTTTTACAAGGTTAAAAATGCTATCAATAAAGTGATAGTTAAAAATCTGAACTATCTGTTGTGGGTCTTTATCAGGGAAATGTGATGGATTTTCTATGGTACCTGGATTTAGGATTGAAGAGATGGATTTCCAGAATTTGTTTGGGTTGTGTTTTTGACTAGAGTGTTGTTGTGTGAAGTATTTTTTGTCATTTTTGATTAATTTCTTTGCTGTATTTTAGAGTTGTTTAAAGGTGGTTTCATTTTCTTGGTTTTTGTTTTGGCGCCACTCTTTCCAGGCTTGATCTCTGAAGAGAAGAACTTTAGTTGGTTTTGTAAGTCATGGAGCATGATTACACTTTGTCCTTTTATAATGAATAGGGGCTAAAGTATTTAGGGTTTCAAGAAAGACCTTAATAAAATGGTTCTAGTAATCAAAACTAATGTAACAGTGAATAGTAATTCAGCTTCTTCTAAAGGTAATATTTTAAGTGGATTCCAGTTCTGGGCTTTTAAGGAGTTAATGAGAGATGTTTGGGAAAATTTGGTTATGTTTCTAGATGTTTGGTAAGAATGGGGTTTAGGAACTTGAGTGTGAGTTCTATAGGTAAAAGCAGGTGAGTGATCACTTAAGGTATCTAGGTGGGTACCAGTATTGGAGTATTTGTGAGGATCTGAAACTAAGATCCGGTCCGAGATGGATTCTGGTTAGTTGGTTTGTACCTGAGTAAGGTTTGTAATAAACTGAGTATATTTATATAAGTTAATACTGTTTTCAGGGGAGTTGGAAGTTAAATTTTGCCAATTAATATTAGTATCTCCAAGAATGATGGTTTCTTGAGGTATGTTATGGGTAGTCCAGGACAGAAAATCTTCAAGAGAAGGGATGTTATTGCTAAGGAGAATATATAGTACTGCTATGAATACTTGTTTGATTTTGTGTACTTTCAGTGATGTTAAAAGAAATTCCATGTTTCTGAAAGAGGGACAGGTTTGGGGCAGTATGTAATGGTTAAGAATCTGTGATAGATTAAAGTGACCCCATCACTTTTCTTGTGTAGTCTGTCATGGCGAAGGATGTTATAACTAGGTGGAATTATTTCAGTATCTAATGTATATGGTTTTAGCCATGTTTCCTCTTTATACATGTACAAAATGTATTTATTTCATTTTATTTTATTTTATTTTATTTTCATTAATAAATTAAATCACTGATCATATGCTTGCTGTTCTTTATCCTATGTGGAACACTGAGAAAAAAAAATAAAAGTATTTGTGATCATATTTGATTTCTAAATGAATATATATATATATATATATATATATATATATATATATATATATATATATGTGTGTGTGTATGTGTGTGTGTGTGTGTGTGTGTGTGTGTGTGTGTGTGTGTGTGTGTGTGTGTGTGTAGGGTTTCAGTGAGGTGATTTTTGTTCAGCTTTTATGTGCTACTACAGGATGTGTATTGATATCTGTAGACAGGAATGCTCACTTGTTCTATCCCACCTATTTGTTAGTGTATAATTTGAATTATTTGGCATTTCTTGACATTAATGTAAAATAAAAAAAAAATGTTTTTAGACCTGTACTGTATCTCATGGAATATTAACAGTAACAGAGATGATCAAGGCCTTAGTAACATTGCAGGATAAAATATCAGTGCTAAATTTGTATACACATGGTCTCTATCATTATTTGTCAAACAAAAGATCTGGACTACATGAAAAGAGACATGAAGGAGCTGTCCGATCTTGTAGCCCAGTCAGGTATGACCCTAGCCCTGAGTAGCATCCTGCCATCACACAGAATGATAACACAAGGAGAAAATGATTGACTTCAACAATTGGCTAAGCTACTGGTGTCATTCTAAGGGGATCCAGTATCTGTCTGCCTCGGATGACATGATCGACAGACCACGATGCTTTGCCAGAGATGGCCTGCACCAGTCGCCCTTGGGATTCAGGATACTGGCAAAGGCTCTTGCCACCCCTATAGTGCCTTTTTTAGGCAAGGTTCAAATGACAAATTCACCACCGTAACAGGAACTGGCAAGCAAAAACTGAGGGTAATGCTACTCAATGCTAGAAGTCTAAATCTCAAAATGCACTCACTTAAGGCACTCCTTAAAATGGAAAACATCGATATCTGTGCAGTGACAGAGACCTGGTTCAAGGCTCCAGAGAGTACCCTTGCATTACCAGGCCATAATTCATACCACAGCTTTTGGCCACCTAACCTGTACCGAAACACTAAAGGCAGAGGTGTGTCCATATTCATTAAGGATATCCACACTCCAGGCTAGTTGCTCAGCATAATGCATCCAAGATTATCCGAGTGCAGCTAACTCTGGGCAAGACCGCAATCCAAATTCTAGCTTACTGCAGATCCCTCACCTTGCCCCAGGATTCCCACTCCTCATTTCTTGATACACTGGAAAATATTAGTGTACAACCTAACACCCTAATAATGGGTGATTTCAGCTAACCCACCATTAACTGGGAAAACTACTCATGTACCAACACTTTTGCTCAACGTTTTCTGGAATTCATAAATTCCAACACCTTGGATCAACTAATCCACACCACCACCAGGGGCTGCAATACCCTAGACTTGGTCATTACCATCATGGGCAACCAGTGTTCCACAACAGAGGTCAATTCCTCGTTGGTCAGACCCGACCAGAAGCTAATCACCATAGACAGCCACATCCCCCCCCCCCCATTAAGGAAACCAATGTAAAACTTTTCTCCAAAGCCAACTTCACGCTTCTTAAGACAGAAGTGGCAAACTTCACAATGCCCATGCAGATGGACAATAGAGGTATGACTGCTGAATCCTACACAAATGCACTTTATAAATACTTACACAAGTGTATGGATCGTGCAATCCCTAACAGAACCAAGATGCTATCCTCCAAAAAAAGGAAGCCAATCTGGTGGTCCCCTGCCATAAACAAACTCTACAACAGAAGTAAGAAACTGTTGCAAAAAAGAGTAAATTCCCATGATTGGAGGAACTCCCTGGTCAGCCTCAGTAATAAGCTGAGATCCTTCATAAAATCCTCCAAAGTTAGTTACGAAAAGAAAATCACCACTGATTCTAAAGACAACCACAAAGCATTCTATAGCTATGTCAAGAATCTTAATGGCACCACTCAGAACTGCTCTGAGTTACAGTACAATGGCACTAAATATACAGAACCAACTGATATTGCCAACATCCTGGCAGATAGGTTCAGTGCTCACTTTACCCCCTTCTCACCCCCTATCTAGATCTTGCCAAGGCTTTCGACACCATCCCCCACTTGGGAATTATAGATTAACTCACTAAACTAGGTATAAATCCCTATGTTACAAGATGGGTTGCCAACTAGCTCACTGACAGAACCCACAGTGTGAAAGTAGCAGACTCCAAATCTAACTTCAGACTAGTGGCAAGTGGAGTACCACAAGGTTCAGTCCTGGGTCCTCTCCTGTTTGGTATCTATTTCTCAGAAATACAGGCTAACACAGAAGGTCTTTGGCTAATGAAGTTCGCAGATGACTGCAAACTAGGAGCCATAATTGAAACTCCTAACGATGTGGACATCCTACAAAAGGGCCTCACTGAGATAGATGCCGGGTGTCAAAGCCATGGCTAAGTGCATTGTCATCCCTTTTGGTAAAAACTCTGTACCCATGAACTACTACATAGGCAGTAGTCTAATTAACACCGAAAGTGTGATAAGAGACCTTGGGACACAGGTGGACAGTAGTCTCTCCTTTGATAATCACATTGCCACAGTAGTCAGGAAATCCTTCTACATGGCACAGCTCATCACAAACGGTTACTCATCCAGAAAAAAAGAGGTCATTGTTCCCCTCTACTCGTCACTCATTAGACCCATTATAGAGTGCAACGCACCTTTTGGTATGTACCTCACAAGACATCTACAACAACTAGAAAGGATGCAGAAATACCTCACAAAGAGGATTACCAGCCTCAAACAAATGCCCTATGCAGACCATCTCAAAAAACTCCAGCTTTACTCCGCCGCATATTGCCTACTCAGAGGTGATCTCTGTCTAACATACAAAGCTATGTAAACCCAGAGCTGTTGGACATGCTCCACTTAAAGAATTCCCAATCCCTCCGAGCTACATGCTCTAGGGACCTAAACCTTGTCACCACAATAAACAGAACATGCTGGAGGAATAGATTCCTGTCCCAGAGACTTCCCATACTCTGGAACAAACGACCTATCTATATCAAACAAAGCTCCTCATTAGCACTCTTCAAGAAAAATCTTGATGATTGGATAGGAGATAGGAAATTCACCCCAAGGATCACTTTTGTGAGGAATGGGAATCTTGATGGGCACAGGAAAATAATTTTCTTGGGTGGTGAAAGCCAGGATACCTTTTTGGCTAGGCTTATATAGACCCTAGGGCCAATAGCCTTGTACCTACCTATGAACCTATGCGCATCAAATTTTTTTTCAGCTTGTGAAAGCAGACACATGGTGACTGCCACAAAGAATTTCACAAGTAGATAAATAAATAAATAGGTACAGTTATCTTAGGATACACAGTTCAGCACTTAAACTCAATAGAGCAGGAAAAACATTGTAGTAAACAAAGGTATAGATGATTAACAAAGTGAATGCCAAGCTAAAAGAAATGCACTTCATGTGTTTCATTTCTTTTAACATTTGGCAGAATAAAGACCTCATGGAAGCTATTAACCCATCCACAGTTTTTCTGTTATTTATTGTGCAATTTGACAAGTATCTAAATGTTTCATATTACCAGAAAAACAAAACATATTCCTAAGTAAAGGACTTTAACTTTTTGAGCATTTTAGTGTTTTGAAGAACAGAAGCACAGTATCTAAACACAGAAAAAAAATGTTTTGTTGCAGTCATTTGAAATTATCTTGCTTTAATTTAACTTAACAGAAATCTGTATGCTATGGTTCCAAGTATTTGATTTATTTTTTACTGTGAGTGGTATAGATGGGCTAGTAGTATTAAGAAGTATTAGTAAAACTTCCATTCCTCTCAAGTCTTCTCCATAATCAGGACACCTCAAGGCAACCTTTCATCATTTATTTATTTTAGAAATATTAAAGATGTCTACAGTGCTTAATGCTAGACCAGAGATATGACAGTACACCAAATAAGAGGGAGAAAGAAAGATAAAGCGAAAGAGAAAGCAAAAAAAAAAAAAAAAAAACAAAAGAGAGGGAGAGAGGGAGACATACAGATAAGGACAGGTGGAGGAGGTAATCAATAAGTAATACTGTGATCTCCCTGCTTTACAATATGAGTAGACTCCATTAGAAACTAAGTTTGAAATATACAGATAAACACAGATGGAAGAAGTAATCAGTAAGTAATACTGTGGTCTCACTGCTTTATAATATAAGAGTAGACTCCATTAGGAACCAAGTTTGAGACATACAGATAAGGACAGATGGAGGAGTTAATCCATAAATAATACTGTGGTCTCACTGCTTTACAATAGAAGAGTAGACTCCATTAGGAACTACGTTTAAGACATACAGATAAGGACAGATGGAGGATGTAATCAGTAAGTAATACTGTGGTCTCACTGCTTTACAATATAAGAGTAGACTCCATTAGGAACTACGTTTAAGACATACAGATAAGGACAGATGAAGGATGTAATCAGTAATTAATACTGTGGTCTCACTGCTTTACAATATAAGAGTAGACTCCATTAGGAGCTAAGTTTGAGACATACAGATAAGGACAGATGGAGGAGGTAATCAGTAAGTAATACTGTGATCTCACTGCCTTGCAATATAAGAGTGGACTCTATTAGGAACTAATTTTGAGACATACAGATAAGGACAAATGCAGGAGGTCATCAGTAAGTAATGCTGTGGTCTCACTGCTTTACAATAAGAGTAGACTCCATTAAGAAGTACGTTTGAGACATACAGATAAGGAGAGATGGTGGAGGTATTCAGTTAGTAATACTGTGGTCTTACTGCTTTACAATATTAGAGTAGACTTCATTAGGAGCTAAGTTTGAGACATACAGATAAGGACAGGTGGAGGAAGTAATCAGTAAGTAATGCTGTGGTCTCACTGCTTTACAATATAAGAGTAGACTCCATTAGCAACTAAGTTGCTGAGCACAGCTGAGAATTGCAAAACTCCTTGTTTTCTACCTTCTTTTGGAAATCACTGTTAGTGCAGCTTCTAAATGTGTGACAGTAATGATATCTT